>NC_143036.1:84872366-84879866 GCF_057628025.1 Oncorhynchus mykiss | reverse complement strand
GTAATAGTAGTAGTAGTAGTAGTAGTAGAAGTATAATAGTAGTAGTATAGTAGAAGTAGTATAATAGTGGTATAGTGGTAGTAGTAGTAGTAGTAATAGTAGTAGTAGTAGTAATAGTAGTAGTAATAGTAGTAGTAGTAATAGTAGTAGTAATAGTAGTAGTAGTAGTAGTAGTAGTAATAGTAGTAGTAGTAGTAGTAGTAGTAGTAGTAGTAGTAGTAATAGTAGTAGTAGTAATAGTAGTAGTAATAGTAGTAGTAGTAATAGTAGTAGTAATAGTAGTAGTAGTAGTAGTAGTAGTATAGTAGTAGTAGTGGTAGTAGTAGTATAGTAGTAGTAGTGGTAGTAGTAGTAGTAGTAGTAGTAGTAGTAGTAGTAGTAGTATAATAGTGATATAGTGGTAGTAGTAGTAGTAGTAATAGTAGTAGTAGTAGTAGTAGTAGTAGTAGTAGTAGTAGTAGTAGTAGTAGTAGTAGTAGTAGTAGTATTGTAGTAGCAGTATAATAGTAGTATAGTTTTAGTAGCTGTATAGCAGTAGTAGTAGTATAGTAGTAGTATAATAGTGATATAGTGGTAGTAGTAGTAGTAGTAGTAGTAACAGTAGTAGTAGTAGTAATAGTAGTAGTTGTAGTAGTAGTAATAGTAGTAGTAATAGTAGTAGTAGTAGTAGTAGTAGAAGTATAATAGTAGTAGTATAGTAGAAGTAGTATAATAGTGGTATAGTAGTAGTATAATTATCATATTATGTCAATTAGCCTATCAGAAGCGTTTAAAGCCATTACATCATTTTCTGGAATTTTCCAAGCAGTTTAAAGGCACAGTCAACTTAGTGTATGTAATCTTCTGACCCACTGGAATTGTGATACAGTGAATTATATGTGAAATAATCCATCTGTAAAAATGACTTGTGTCCTGCACAAAGTAGATGTCCTAACCGACTTGCCAAAACGACAGATTGTTAACAAGACATTTTTGGAGTGGTTGAAAATTGAGTTTTAATGACTCCAACCGAAGTGTATGTAAACTTCCGACTTCAACTGTATATTACAACATGACTTCGCCATTCTTCAGAATTCTGTAAAAACATATTTTTTTATAAATTGGCGTAACGTTAGATTGGTACTTTTGATGCAAATCCATCCATATGTCGCGTGGTAACGTTTATTATACCTAGCCTTTAACCACCAGGGGGAGTTCTTTCAAGACAACAACATTAGTCATTAACCACCAGGGGGAGCTCTTACAAGACATCAACATTACAGTCATTATCCACCAGGGGGAGCTCTTTCAAGACAACAACATTTTAGTCATTAGCCACCAGGGGGAGCTCTTTCAAGACAACAACATTACAGTCATTATCCACCAGGGGGAGCTCTTTCAAGACATCAACATTAGTCATTAACCAGCAGGGGGAGCTCTTTCAAGACAACAACATTACAGTCATTATCCACCAGGGGGAGCTCTTTCAAGACATCAACATTAGTCATTAACCAGCAGGGGGAGCGCTTTCAATACAACAACATTAATCATTAACCACCAGGGGGAGTTCTATCAAGACAACAACTTTACAGTCATTATCCACCAGGGGGAGCTCTTTCAAGACAACAACTTTACAGTCATTATCCACCAGGGGGAGCTCTTTCAAGACATCAACTTTACAGTCATTATCCACCAGGAGGAGCTCTTTCAAGACAACAACATTTGAGTCATTATCCACCAGGGGGAGCTCTTTCAAGACAACAACATTACAGTCATTATCCACCAGGGGGAGCTCTTTCAAGACATCAACATTAGTCATTAACCAGCAGGGGGAGCGCTTTCAATACAACAACATTAATCATTAACCACCAGGGGGAGTTCTTTCAAGACAACAACTTTACAGTCATTATCCACCAGGGGGAGCTCTTTCAAGACAACAACTTTACAGTCATTATCCACCAGGGGGAGCTCTTTCAAGACATCAACTTTTTTCTGTCTGTCTGTCTGTCTGTCTGTCCAATCATACCACAGTCCAGTATGACCTCATAGTAGGACGTCTCCCACTGACAGATCCTCCCTACCACTCAGAACCTCACTATCTGTCTGTCTGTCCAGTATGACCTCAGATCCTCCCTACCACTCAGAACCTCCCTGTCTGTCTGTCTGTCTGTCCAGTATGACCTCAGATCCTCCCTACCACTCAGAACCTCCCTGTCTGTCTGTCTGTCTGTCTGTCTGTCTGTCTGTCTGTCTGTCCAGTATGACCTCAGATCCTCCCTACCAGTCAGAACCTCCCTCCCTGTCTGTCTGTCTGTCCAGTATGACCTCAGATCCTCCCTACCACTCAGAACCTCCCTGTCTGTCTGTCTGTCTGTCTGTCTGTCTGTCCAGTATGACCTCAGATCCTCCCTACCACTCAGAACCTCCCTGTCTGTCTGTCTGTCTGTCTGTCTGTCTGTCTGTCCAGTATGACCTCAGATCCTCCCTACCACTCAGAACCTCCCTGTCTGTCTGTCTGTCTGTCTGTCTGTCTGTCTGTCTGTCTGTCTGTCTGTCTGTCTGTCCAGTATGACCTCAGATCCTCCCTACCACTCAGAACCTCACTATCTGTCTGTCTGTCCAGTATGACCTCAGATCCTCCCTACCACTCAGAACCTCCCTGTCTGTCTGTCTGTCTGTCTGTCTGTCCAGTATGACCTCAGATCCTCCCTACCACTCAGAACCTCCCTCCCTGTCTGTCTGTCTGTCTGTCTGTCTGTCTGTCTGTCTGTCTGTCTGTCTGTCTGTCCAGTATGACCTCAGATCCTCCCTACCACTCAGAACCTCACTATCGTCACTTTCTGTTCCTGTCAGTACTACAGCACTTCCTGTATCCTGTTTGGCCCTGATCAATGGGTCTGTACGATGCCTTTACAGGCTGCATCAAACACACACACACACACACACACACACACACACACACACACACACACACACACACACACACACACACACACACACACACACACACACACACACACACCGTGTCCACAGAGGGGTGTGTCACGTCAACTGTCACCACTGATGTTGTTGAGTTGTGATTCTCACAGTGATAAGAGAGAGGATACTTGAGAGTAAAATATACGCCTGTAATAATGACAGAAAAACGGAATGAGACATTCAGTCTTATCCACTTACAGTGAGTGCAATCAGCTGGGTGAGACCACCACAGACAGTGCAATCAGCTGGGTGAGACCACCACAGACAGTGCAATCAGCTGGGCGAGACCACCACAGACAGTGCAATCAGCTGGGTGAGACCACCACAGACAGTGCAATCAGCTGGGTGAGACCACCACAGACAGTGCAATCAGCTGGGCGAGACCACCACATACAGTGCAATCAGCTGGGTGAGACCACCACAGACAGTGCAATCAGCTGGGTGAGACCACCACAGACAGTGCAATCAGCTGGGTGAGACCACCACAGACAGTGCAATCAGCTGGGCGAGACCACCACAGACAGTGCAATCAGCTGGGTGAGACCACCACAGACAGTGCAATCAGCTGGGCGAGACCACCACAGACAGTGCAATCAGCTGGGTGAGACCACCACAGACAGTGCAATCAGCTGGGTGAGACCACCACAGACAGTGCAATCAGCTGGGTGAGACCACCACAGACAGTGCAATCAGCTGGGTGAGACCACCACAGACAGTGCAATCAGCTGGGTGAGACCACCACAGACTGTGCAATCAGCTGGGTGAGACCACCACAGACAGTGCAATCAGCTGGGTGAGACCACCACAGACAGTGCAATCAGCTGGGTGTGACCACCACAGACAGTGCAATCAGCTGGGTGAGACCACCACAGACAGTGCAATCAGCTGGGTGAGACCACCACAGACAGTGCAATCAGCTGGGTGAGACCACCACAGACAGTGCAATCAGCTGGGTGAGACCACCACAGACAGTGCAATCAGCTGGGTGAGACCACCACAGACAGTGCAATCAGCTGGGTGAGACCACCACAGACAGTGCAATCAGCTGGGTGAGACCACCACATATCACAGTCCTATTCATACCATTTCCCATCAGTGTAGCAGCTGTCAGCAATGGTGACAGAATGGCTACTTTTCTTATCCTATAAAATGGATTGAATGTTGAAAATTCAACCAGACTACAACCACGTTCTGAAACATGACACTCATATGTTATGTAATGACAGCCATGTAACATTCACTAACATTACATATGTTATATAATGACAGCCATGTATATATAGTAGTCTATTATATTAGTCTATATACTGTGTCTCTATTATAGTAGTGTATTATAGTAGTCTATTATAGTAGTCTATTATAGTAGTCTATTATAGTAGTCTATTATAGTAGTCTATTATAGTAGTCTATTATAGTAGTCTATTATAGTAGTCTATTATAGTAGTCTATTATAGCAGTCTATTATAGTAGTCTATTATAGTAGTCTATTATAGTAGTCTATTATAGTAGTCTATTATAGCAGTCTATTATAGTAGTCTATTATAGTAGTCTATTATAGTAGTCTATTATAGTAGTCTATTATAGTAGTATATTATAGTAGTCTATTATAGTAGTCTATTATAGTAGTCTATATACTGTGTCTCTATTATAGTAGTCTATTATAGTAGTCTATTATAGTAGTCTATTATAGTAGTCTATTATAGCAGTCTATTATAGTAGTCTATTATAGTAGTCTATTATAGTAGTCTATTATAGTAGTCTATTATAGTAGTCTATTATAGTAGTCTATATACTGTGTCTCTATTATAGTAGTCTATTATAGTAGTCTATTATAGTAGTCTATTATAGTAGTCTATTATAGTAGTCTATATACTGTGTCTCTATTATAGTAGTCTATTATAGGTGTCTATTATAGTAGTCTATTACAGGAGTTTATTATAGTAGTGTATTATAGTAGTCTATTATAGTAGTCTATTATAGTAGTCTATTATAGTAGTATATTATAGTAGTCTATTATAGTAGTCTATTATAGTAGTCTATTATAGTAGTCTATTATAGTAGTCTATATACTGTGTCTCTATTATAGTAGTCTATATACTGTGTCTCTATTATAGTAGTCTATTATAGTAGTCTATTATAGGTGTCTATTACAGTAGTCTATTACAGTAGTCTATTACAGTAGTCTATTATAGTAGTCTATATACTGTGTCTCTATTATAGTAGTCTATTATAGGTGTCCATTACAGTAGTCCATTACAGTAGTCTGTATACTGTGTCTCTATTGTACCAGTATTAATATGTAACATATTCCATGTGTCACGCGTGTTCTGGACCACTCACACCACACATGAGGAAATGGTGGGATTTGTTCTGCTGTTACTGTGTGTTTTCCCTGTAGGTCTGCTGGCATCGCCTGTCTGCTCTGAGATCTTTCTCTGCCCAAGTCTTCAGTCAGTGAGAGTTCTATGTTCTAAGGCCTGTTCTTTACTAGAAGGAGTGAGAGTTCTATGTTCTAAAGCCTGTTCTTTATTAGAAGGAGTGAGAGTTCTACGTTCTAAAGCCTGTTCTTTATTAGAAGGAGTGAGAGTTCTAAGTTCTAAAGCCTGTTCTGTATTAGAAGGAGTGAGAGTTCTATGTTCTAATGCCTGTTCTGTATTAGAAGGAGTGAGAGTTCTACGTTCTAAAGCCTGTTTTTTATTAGAAGGAGTGAGAGTTCTAAGTTCTAAAGCCTGTTATTTATTAGAAGGAGTGAGAGTTCTAAGTTCTAAAGCCTGTTCTTTATTAGAAGGAGTGGGAGTTCTAAGTTCTAAAGCCTGTTCTTTACTAGAAGGAGTGAGAGTTCTAAGTTCTAAAGCCTGTTCTTTACTAGAAGGAGTGAGAGTTCTAAGGCCTGTTCTTTATTAGAAGGAGTGAGAGTTCTAAGGCCTGTTCTTTATTAGAAGGAGTGAGAATTCTAAGTTCTAAAGCCTGTTCTTTATTAGAAGGAGTGAGAGTTCTAAGGCCTGTTCTTTATTAGAAGGAGTGAGAGTTCTAAGGCCTGTTCTTTATTAGAAGGAGTGAGAGTTCTAAGGCCTGTTCTGTATTAGAAGGAGTGAGAGTTCTATGTTCTAAGGCCTGTTCTTTATTAGAAGGAGTGAGAGTTCTAAGGCCTGTTCTTTATTAGAAGGAGTGAGAGTTCTAAAGCCTGTTCTTTATTAGAAGGAGTGAGAGTTCTAAAGCCTGTTCTTTATTAGAAGGAGTGAGAGTTCTAAGGCCTGTTCTTTATTAGAAGGAGTGAGAGTTCTAAGGCCTGTTCTTTATTAGAAGGAGTGAGAGTTCTAAGGCCTGTTCTTTATTAGAAGGAGTGAGCGTTCTACGTTCTAAGGCCTGTTCTTTATTAGAAGGAGTGAGAGTTCTAAGGCCTGTTCTTTATTAGAAGGAGTGAGAGTTCTAAGTTCTAAGCCAACACGCTAAGGTGACATCATATCCCCCAGCAGGGGGACGGGGAACACAGTAAAACAGGGTCTGAGAAGAACAGGAAGCAGACGGCCATTTTGTACTGTTTCTGTCTGTGTCACTATGTGTGTGTTACGTTGTTCAGGTGGAAAATTCCTATAAAACGTCAATCTCTAGATGTTTCAATAACCGTTCAAGCAGGTTCCGCTGTTTCCTGGGTAACATGGTGGTGGGCGTGGAGAGGAGGCGGATCCCAGCAGGAGACAGGTGCCCCCCGCCCCCCCCGACCATCTCAGGACGGCTTTAACGTAGAGATAAACAGAACCTAGCGGATGTTTAAAACTTTGATCTCCTGTTGTTTCTCAGCATGGTGCCGAGGGTTGGAAGCAGACAACAAGCAGTCATCTTTATTTACTTCAAATTATATCTGGATGCATCTGGAAGGCTGCTGAGAGAGGGAAGACGTACTAAATACTGCAACCCGCCACAGTTGTCAGGTTCTGCCTCGTACAGGAAGTCGTCCTGTCTTTAGCTGGGCAATACTGTAACCTGGGGTGTCTGTCCTGAGTGTATGTCCTCAATGGAACCGAGTCCCTGGTTTCACCAGTTGTCAGGTTCTGCCTCGTACAGGAAGTCGTCCTGCCTTTAGCTGGGGCATTACTGTAACCTGGGGTGTCTGTCCTGAGTGTATGTCCTCAATGGAACCGAGTCCCTGGTTTCACCAGTTGTCAGGTTCTGCCTCGTACAGGAAGTTGTCATGCCTTTAGCTGGGGCATTACTGTAACCTGGGGTGTCTGTCCTGAGTGTATGTCCTCAATGGAACCGAGTCCCTGGTTTCACCAGTTGACCACCAGGGGAGGAAACAAGTGTCGGCCAACAAAGAGTGTTTGTAAAAAAAAAATTAAACTAGAGTTGAAGTCTGCTCCAAACGGGGAAACCTTATGAGCACAAAAATAAAACGTCCCCATTTAAATCCATCACTTTAAACTGGAGACTCTGTTCTGCATTGGACGAGTTTCAATCCAATGTATCCGCCAACATCCGCACTTCCGCATCTGAGGTGAAAGGTCACAGAGCTAGAGAGGTGTTTATCAGACCAGGAGACAT
>NC_143036.1:84832366-84867366 GCF_057628025.1 Oncorhynchus mykiss | reverse complement strand
CTGTCTGCCTGTCTGTCTGCCTGTCTGTCTGTCTGTCTGTCTGTCTGCCTGCCTGTCTGCCTGTCTGCCTGTCTGCCTGTCTGTCTGTCTGTGTGTGTGAGGAGATGGGTGTGCCAGGTCTGGAGGATGTTAGGCTAGCGTAGCACCCAGAACTAATCAGAGATCAGAGAGACATGAAGAGAAGAGCAACAGCGCCCAGTTCAGAGCACCACAGAGCAAGAGAGGGCAATGCCACCCAGGTCAGGGGTGAGGGGAGGGAAGAGGGGAGAGGGGTAGAGAGAAGGGTGTGGGGAGAGGGGCAGAGAGAGGGGAGAGGGGAGGAGAGCGGGGAGAGGGGAGGAGAGAGGGGAGAGGGGAGGAGAGCGGGGAGAGGGGAAAGTTGTGAGGGGTTAGATCGGAGAGGGGTTAGCTGACTACTGTTTAGTAGTGTGGAGGAAGGGCCAGAGGAGGATGAGCTGACAGGTTAGGGCTGTTTAGTAGTGTGGAGGAAGGGACAGAGGAGGATGAGCTGACAGGTTAGGGCTGTTTAGTAGTGTGGAGGATGGGACAGAGGAGGATGAGCTGACAGGTTAGGGCTGTTTAGTAGTGTGGAGGAAGGGACAGAGGAGGATGAGCTGACAGGTTAGGGCTGTTTAGTAGTGTGGAGGAAGGGCCAGAGGAGGATGAGCTGACAGGTTAGGGCTGTTTAGTAGTGTGGAGGAAGGGACAGAGGAGGATGAGCTGACAGGTTAGGGCTGTTTAGTAGTGTGGAGGAAGGGACAGAGGGGGATGAGCTGACAGGTTAGGGCTGTTTAGTAGTGTGGAGGATGGAGTGGGGGTTGGTGGGGAGGGGAGGAAGAAGGGGAGGAGTAGGAGAGGAGGAAGGGGGGGAGTGATGAGGAGTCTGATGTGAAAAGCAGCCCCTGCTTGGGTGGATTTAGACACCTCTTTCTGTCCGGCTTGAGTCAGTCAGGATGAAAGAGGGATGACAGTTCATCAGAGAAGATTGGGTCACCACACACCCACTTATCACTGCTGTCACACAAGACACATAGCTTCCCTGACCTCTCTATCATCCCAAATATTACACTTATTCATAGAGAAGAAAAGAGGGATGAGAGAGAGAGAGAGAGAGAGAAAGAAAGAGAGGGAGATTGGTATAGAGAGAGAGAGAGAGAGAGAAAGAGAGAAAGAGAGAAAGAGAGAGCGAGAGAGAGAGAGAGAGAGAGCGAGAGAGAGAAAGAGAGAGAGAGAGAGAGAGAGAGAGAGAGAGAGAGAAAGAGAGGGAGATTGGTATAGAGAGTGAGCGAGAGGCTCCTCTTTGTCTACAGAGAACAGACGTGTTACCATACAGTCCAGCCAGCGATTATTAAGGGACCAGACAGTTGATGGTCCGTCGGAGAGACTGAAGACGTCCAGGATCCCGTAGGGAGTCCGTCAGACATCTCGTCTCTTGCCTTGTCTCACGTCCATCATATGTTCCTCTGAGAGAGGAGAGAGGAGGAGTGCTGGAAGGGTGCCCTGACAGGAGAGGAGGGTCACGGTTATGGTTAGAGCCGAGAGCTGGAGGCGCAAAGAGTTCTACAATTCAATCAAATGAAGCACTTTGCTATTCTAGGAAAAGTGGGTCGGGGTGGTGGAGCGGGGTGGGTTGGGGTGGTGGGGTGGGCCGGGGTGGTGGGGTGGGTCGGGGTGGTGGAGCGGGGTGGTGGAGCGGGGTGGGTCGGGGTGGTGGGGTGGGTCGGGGTGGTGGGGTGGGTCGGGGTGGTGGAGCGGGGTGGGGTGGTGGGGTGGGTTGGGGTGGTGGGGTGGGTCGGGGTGGTGGGGTGGGTCGGGGTGGTGGAGCGGGGTGGGGTGGTGGGGTGGGTTGGGGTGGTGGGGTGGGTTGGGGTGGTGGGGTGGGTCGGGGTGGTGGAGCGGGGTGGGGTGGTGGGGTGGGTTGGGGTGGTGGGGTGGGTCGGGGTGGTGGGGTGGGTCGGGGTGGTGGAGCGGGGTGGGTTGGGGTGGTGGGGTGGGTCGGGGTGGTGGGGTGGGTCGGGGTGGTGGAGCGGGGTGGGGTGGTGGGGTGGGTTGGGGTGGTGGGGTGGGTCGGGGTGGTGGGGTGGGTCGGGGTGGTGGAGCGGGGTGGGGTGGTGGGGTGGGTTGGGGTGGTGGGGTGGGTCGGGGTGGTGGGGTGGGTCGGGGTGGTGGAGCGGGGTGGGTTGGGGTGGTGGGGTGGGTCGGGGTGGTGGGGTGGGTCGGGGTGGTGGAGCGGGGTGGGGTGGTGGGGTGGGTCGGGGTGGTGGGGTGGGTCGGGGTGGTGGAGCGGGGTGGGTTGGGGTGGTGGGGTGGGTCGGGGTGGTGGGGTGGGTCGGGGTGGTGGAGCGGGGTGGGTTGGGGTGGTGGGGTGGGTCGGGGTGGTGGGGTGGGTCGGGGTGGTGGAGCGGGGTGGTGGAGCGGGGTGGGTCGGGGTGGTGGGGTGGGTCGGGGTGGTGGAGCGGGGTGGGTTGGGGTGGTGGGGTGGGTCGGGGTGGTGGGGTGGGTCGGGGTGGTGGGGTGGGTCGGGGTGGTGGAGCGGGGTGGGTCGGGGTGGTGGGGTGGGTCGGGGTGGTGGGGTGGGTCGGGGTGGTGGAGCGGGGTGGGTCGGGGTGGTGGGGTGGGTCGGGGTGGTGGAGCGGGGTGGGTTGGGGTGGTGGGGTGGGTCGGGGTGGTGGAGCGGGGTGGGTTGGGGTGGTGGGGTGGGTCGGGGTGGTGGGGTGGGTCGGGGTGGTGGAGCGGGGTGGGTCGGGGTGGTGGGGTGGGTCGGGGTGGTGGAGCGGGGTGGGTTGGGGTGGTGGGGTGGGTCGGGGTGGTGGGGTGGGTTGGGGAGGTGGGGCGGGGTGGGTTGGGGTGGTGGGGTGGGTCGGGGTGGTGGAGCGGGGTGGGTTGGGGTGGTGGGGTGGGCCGGGGTGGTGGAGCGGGGTGGGTTGGGGTGGTGGAGCGGGGTGGGTTGGGGTGGTGGGGTGGGTCGGGGTGGTGGAGCGGGGTGGGTTGGGGTGGTGGGGTGGGTCGGGGTGGTGGAGCGGGGTGGGTTGGGGTGGTGGAGCGGGGTGGGTTGGGGTGGTGGGGTGGGTCGGGGTGGTGGGGTGGGTCGGGGTGGTGGAGCGGGGTGGTGGAGCGGGGTGGGTCGGGGTGGTGGGGTGGGTCGGGGTGGTGGAGCGGGGTGGGTTGGGGTGGTGGGGTGGGTCGGGGTGGTGGAGCGGGGTGGGTTGGGGTGGTGGGGTGGGTCGGGGTGGTGGGGTGGGTCGGGGTGGTGGAGCGGGGTGGGTCGGGGTGGTGGGGTGGGTCGGGGTGGTGGAGCGGGGTGGGTTGGGGTGGTGGGGTGGGTCGGGGTGGTGGGGTGGGTCGGGGTGGTGGGGCGGGGTGGGTTGGGGTGGTGGGGTGGGTCGGGGTGGTGGAGCGGGGTGGGTTGGGGTGGTGGGGTGGGCCGGGGTGGTGGAGCGGGGTGGGTTGGGGTGGTGGAGCGGGGTGGGTTGGGGTGGTGGGGTGGGTCGGGGTGGTGGAGCGGGGTGGGTTGGGGTGGTGGGGTGGGTCGGGGTGGTGGAGCGGGGTGGGTTGGGGTGGTGGGGTGGGTCGGGGTGGTGGAGCGGGGTGGGTTGGGGTGGTGGGGTGGGTCGGGGTGGTGGGGTGGGTCGGGGTGGTGGAGCGGGGTGGGTCGGGGTGGTGGGGTGGGTCGGGGTGGTGGAGCGGGGTGGGTTGGGGTGGTGGGGTGGGTCGGGGTGGTGGGGTGGGTCGGGGTGGTGGAGCGGGGTGAGTTGGGGTGGTGGGGTGGGTCGGGGTGGTGGGGTGGGTCGGGGTGGTGGAGCGGGGTGAGTCGGGGGTTGTGAAGCGGGGTGGGTCGGGATGGTGGAGCGGGGTGGGTCGGGGTTGTGGAGCAGGGTGGGTCGGGGTGGTGGGGTGGGTCGGGGTGGTGGGGTGGGTCGGGGTGGTGGAGCGGGGTAGGTCGGGGTGGTGGGGTGGGTCGGGGTGGTGGGGTGGGTCGGGGTGGTGGAGCGGGGTGAGTCGGGGGTTGTGAAGCGGGGTGGGTCGGGGTGGTGGAGCGGGGTGGGTCGGGGTTGTGGAGCAGGGTGGGTCGGGGTTGTGGAGTGGGGTGGGTCGGGGTGGTGGGGTGGGTCGGGGTTGTGGGGTGGGTCGGGGTGGTGGAGCGGGGTGGGTCGGGGTGGTGGAGAGGGGCGGGGTGGGTCGTGAATGATGAAGTACTGTGGGGTGAATATATGTTTTCGTAGAAACACCACAAAACATCAATCATCTGTTGCTCAACATCTTGTGGGATGTAATAGTCACTCCTGATCAGAACCGTGAAGAACATCTCCCTCAGAATTTCCACCTCTTGTGTGCCCTATTGGCACTACGCACGACCATGTTCGCCAAAGTTTTACAAAGTATTACCAAACATCATTAAATCAAGGATCAGGTTACTGCAGTCTCTCTTCTAACTGTAGGGTCATGGCCAAAAGTTTGGAGAATGACACAAATATTAATTTTCAAAAAGTCTGCTGCCTCAGTTTGTATGATGGCAATTTGCATATACTGCAGAGTGTTATGAAGAGTGATCAGATGAATTGCAATTAACTGTAAAGTCCCTCTTTGCCATGCAAATTAACTGAATCCCCCCAAAACATTTCCACTGCATTTCAGTCCTGCCACAAAAGGACCAGCTGACATCATGTCAGTGATTCTCTCGTTAACACAGGTGTGAGTGTTGACGAGAACAAGGCTGGAGATCACTCTGTCATGCTGATTGAGTTCAAATAACAGACTGGATGCTTCAAAAGGAGGGTGGTGCTTGGAATCATTGTTCTTCCTCTGTCAACCATGGTTACCTGCAAGGAAACAAGTGCCGTCATCATTGCTTTGCACAAAAAGGGCTTCACTGGCAAGGATATTGCTGCCAGTAAGATTGCACCTAAATCTACCATCTATCGGATCATCAAGAACTTCAAGGAGAGCGGTTCAAATGTTGTGAAGAAGGCTTCAGGGCGCCCAAGAATGTCCAGCAAGCGCCAGAACCGCCTCCTAAAGTTGATTCAGCTGCCTGATCGGGGCACCACCAGTACAGAGCTTGTTCAGGAATGGCATCAGGCAGGTGTTAGTGCATCTGCACGCACAGTGAGGCAAAGACTTTTGGAGGATGGCCTGGTGTTAAGAAAGGCAGCAAAGAAGCCACTCTCCAGGAATAACATCAGGGACAGACTGATATCCTACAAAAGGTACAGTGATTGGACTGCTGAGGACTGGGGTAAAGTAATTTTCTCTGATGAATCCCCTTTCCCATTGTTTGGGGGATCTGGAAATAAAGCTTGTCTGGAGAAGACAAGGTGAGCGCTACCATCAGTCCTATGTCATGCCAACAGTAAAGCATCCTGAGACCATTCATGTGTGGGGTTGCTTCTCAGCCAAGGGATTGGGCTCACTCACAATTTTGCCTAAGAACACAGCCATGAATTAATAATTTTTCCAACACATCCTCCAAGAGTAACTTCTCTCTCTCTCTCTGGCCTGTCCAGTATGTCATGACTTTCTCTCTCTGTCTCTCTCTGACTCTCTTACTCTCTCTCTCTCTCTCTCTGGCCTGTCCAGTATGCAATGACTCTCTTTCTCTCTCTCTGGCCTGTCCAGTATGTAATGACTTTTCTAGTGTTAGGTGGCGGCCAGCAGCACCTTTGAAGTTGCTCATCTCCATGTGTCATATTCAACCCACACACTTTTCCCCTCCAGCCTTCCAGTGCCCTGTAAAGGCTCTGTGGAGAGAGAAATGGAGAGATACATAGAAAGAGAGAGAAAGAGGGAGGGGATAGACACAGGGGTGAGAGAGAGAATGAGAGAGAGAGAGGGAGGGGATAGACACAGGGGTGAGAGAGAGAATGAGAGAGAGAGAGGGAGGGGATAGACACAGGGGTGAGAGATAAAGAGAGAGAGAGGGGATAGACACAGGGGTGAGAGATAAAGAGAGAGAGAGGGGATAGACACAGGGGTGAGAGATAAAGAGAGAGAGGGAGGGTATAGAGACACAGGGGTGAGAGAGAGAATGAGAGAGAGAGAGGGAGGGGATAGAGACAGGGGTGAGAGATAAAGAGAGAGAGAGGGGATATACACAGGGATGAGGGAGATAGAGATAGAGGGAGGGGATAGAGACACAGGGGTGAGAGAGAGAAAGAGAGAGAGAGAAAGATGGTGGTGGAGAGAGAGAGAGAGAGAGAGAGAGAGAGAGAGAGAGAGAGAGAGAGGGAGAAAGAGAGAGAGAGAAAGAGGGAGATAAAGAGAGAGAGAAAGAGGGAGAGAGAGAGAGAGAAAGAGGGAGAGAGAGAGAGAGAAAGAGGGAGAGAGAGAGAGAAAGAGAGAGAGACAGAGAGAGAAAGAGGGAGAGACCCAGAAGGGACATAAAGACAGAAAGAGCTCAGTGACTGATCCTGAGCCCAATGAGGTGAAAGCAGCTTCCTCTCCCCCACCTCTCTGGGTCCAGCTTTTCCTCAATAAGGCTTTAATCAGCTGTTACATGGAATTCCACTGTTGAGCCGAACAGCATAATACATGTAGCAGCAGGAGTCTGGTCAAAGGGGAAAGTTGGGGAAAGTTCAGAGTTCATTTAGACTTTTATTAACAGGGTCATCAACCAGCAGCACTAGAGATATTGAAGCCAGAGACTCACATCTCCCTCACTAGGGATATTGAAGCCAGAGACTCACATCTCCCTCACTAGGGATATTGAAGCCTGGAGACTCATATCTCCCTCACTAGGGATATTGAAGTCGGAGACTCACATTTCCCTCACTAGGGATATTGAAGTCGGAGACTCATATCTCCCTCACTAGGGATATTGAAGCCTGGAGACTCATATCTCCCTCACTAGGGATATTGAAGTCGGAGACTGACATTTCCCTCACTAGGGATATTGAAGTCGGAGACTCATATCTCCCTCACTAGGGATATTGAAGCCAGAGACTCATATCTCCCTCACTAGGGATATTGAAGCCGGAGATTCATATCTCCCTCACTAGGGATATTGAAGCCGGAGATTCATATCTCCCTCACTAGGGATATTGAAGTTGGAGACTCATATCTCCCTCACTAGGGATATTGAAGTCGGAGACTCATATCTCCCTCACTAGGGATATTGAAGTCGGAGACTCATATCTCCCTCACTAGGGATATTGAAGCCGGAGATTCATATCTCCCTCACTAGGGATATTGAAGTCGGAGATTCATATCTCCCTCACTAGGGATATTGAAGTCGGAGACTCATATCTCCCTCACTAGGGATATTGAAGTCGGAGACTCATATCTCCCTCACTAGGGATATTGAAGTCGGAGATTCATATCTCCCTCACTAGGGATATTGAAGTCGGAGACTCATATCTCCCTCACTAGGGATATTGAAGCCTGGAGACTCAAATCTCCCTCACTAGGGATATTGAAGTCGGAGACTCATATCTCCCTCACTAGGGATATTGAAGTCGGAGACTCATATCTCCCTCACTAGGGATATTGAAGTCGGAGACTCATATCTCCCTCACTAGGGATATTGAAGCCTGGAGACTCATATCTCCCTCACTAGGGATATTGAAGCCTGGAGACTCATATCTCCCTCACTAGGGATATTGAAGCCTGGAGACTCATATCTCCCTCACTAGGGATATTGAAGTCGGAGACTCATATCTCCCTCACTAGGGATATTGAAGCCGGAGACTCATATCTCCCTCACTAGGGATATTGAAGTCGGAGACTCATATCTCCCTCACTAGGGATATTGAAGCCTGGAGACTCATATCTCCCTCACTAGGGATATTGAAGTCGGAGACTCATATCTCCCTCACTAGGGATATTGAAGCCGGAGACTCATATCTCCCTCACTAGGGATATTGAAGCCGGAGACTCATATCTCCCTCACTAGGGATATTGAAGTCGGAGATTCATATCTCCCTCACTAGGGATATTGAAGTCGGAGACTCACATCTCCCTCACTAGGGATATTGAAGCCTGGAGACTCATATCTCCCTCACTAGGGATATTGAAGTCGGAGATTCATATCTCCCTCACTAGGGATATTGAAGTCGGAGATTCATATCTCCCTCACTAGGGATATTGAAGTTGGAGACTCATATCTCCCTCACTAGGGATATTGAAGTCGGAGACTCATATCTCCCTCACTAGGGATATTGAAGTCGGAGATTCATATCTCCCTCACTAGGGATATTGAAGTCGGAGACTCATATCTCCCTCACTAGGGATATTGAAGTCGGAGACTCACATCTCCCTCACTAGGGATATTGAAGTTGGAGATTCATATCTCCCTCACTAGGGATATTGAAGTCGGAGATTCATATCTCCCTCACTAGGGATATTTAAGTCGGAGACTCATATCTCCCTCACTAGGGATATTGCAGCCGGAGACTCATATCTCCCTCACTAGGGATATTGAAGTCGGAGACTCATATCTCCCTCACTAGGGATATTGAAGTCGGAGATTCATATCTCCCTCACTAGGGATATTGAAGTCGGAGATTCATATCTCCCTCACTAGGGATATTGAAGTCGGAGACTCACATCTCCCTCACTAGGGATATTGAAGCCGGAGATTCATATCTCCCTCACTAGGGATATTGAAGCCGGAGATTCATATCTCCCTCACTAGGGATATTGAAGTTGGAGATTCATATCTCCCTCACTAGGGATATTGAAGCCGGAGATTCATATCTCCCTCACTAGGGATATTGAAGTCGGAGATTCATATCTCCCTCACTAGGGATATTGAAGTCGGAGATTCATATCTCCCTCACTAGGGATATTGAAGTCGGAGACTCATATCTCCCTCACTAGGGATATTGAAGTCGGAGACTCATATCTCCCTCACTAGGGATATTGAAGTCGGAGACACATATCTCCCTCACTAGGGATATTGAAGCCTGGAGAATCATATCTCCCTCACTAGGGATATTGAAGTCGGAGACTCATATCTCCCTCACTAGGGATATTGAAGTCAGAGACTCATATCTCCCTCACTAGGGATATTGAAGTCGGAGATTCATATCTCCCTCACTAGGGATATTGAAGTCGGAGATTCATATCTCCCTCACTAGGGATATTGAAGTCGGAGATTCATATCTCCCTCACTAGGGATATTGAAGTCGGAGATTCATATCTCCCTCACTAGGGATATTGAAGTCGGAGATTCATATCTCCCTCACTAGGGATATTGAAGTCGGAGACTCATATCTCCCTCACTAGGGATATTGAAGTCGGAGATTCATATCTCCCTCACTAGGGATATTGAAGTCGGAGATTCATATCTCCCTCACTAGGGATATTGAAGTCGGAGATTCATACCTCCCTCACTAGGGATATTGAAGTCGGAGATTCATATCTCCCTCACTAGGGATATTGAAGTCGGAGATTCATATCTCCCTCACTAGGGATATTGAAGTCGGAGATTCATATCTCCCTCACTAGGGATATTGAAGTTGGAGATTCATATCTCCCTCACTAGGGATATTGAAGTCGGAGATTCATATCTCCCTCACTAGGGATATTGAAGCCGGAGATTCATATCTCCCTCACTAGGGATATTGAAGTCGGAGATTCATATCTCCCTCACTAGGGATATTGAAGTCGGAGATTCATATCTCCCTCACTAGGGATATTGAAGTCGGAGATTCATATCTCCCTCACTAGGGATATTGAAGTTGGAGATTCATATCTCCCTCACTAGGGATATTGAAGTCGGAGATTCATATCTCCCTCACTAGGGATATTGAAGCCGGAGACTCATATCTCCCTCACTAGGGATATTGAAGCCTGGAGATTCATATCTCCCTCACTAGGGATATTGAAGTCGGAGACTCATATCTCCCTCACTAGGGATATTGAAGTCGGAGACTCATATCTCCCTCACTAGGGACATTGAAGCCTGGAGATTCATATCTCCCTCACTAGGGATATTGAAGTCGGAGATTCATATCTCCCTCACTAGGGATATTGAAGCCTGGAGATTCATATCTCCCTCACTAGGGATATTGAAGCCTGGAGATTCATATCTCCCTCACTAGGGATATTGAAGCCTGGAGATTCATATCTCCCTCACTAGGGATATTGAAGCCTGGAGATTCATATCTCCCTCACTAGGGATATTGAAGCCGGAGATTCATATCTCCCTCACTAGGGATATTGAAGTCGGAGATTCATATCTCCCTCACTAGGGATATTGAAGCCGGAGATTCATATCTCCCTCACTAGGGATATTGAAGTCGGAGATTCATATCTCCCTCACTAGGGATATTGAAGCCGGAGACTCATATCTCCCTCACTAGGGATATTGAAGCCTGGAGATTCATATCTCCCTCACTAGGGATATTGAAGTCGGAGACTCATATCTCCCTCACTAGGGATATTGAAGTCGGAGACTCATATCTCTCTCACTAGGGATATTGAAGTCGGAGATTCATATCTCCCTCACTAGGGATATTGAAGTCGGAGATTCATATCTCCCTCACTAGGGATATTGAAGTTGGAGATTCATATCTCCCTCACTAGGGATATTGAAGTCGGAGATTCATATCTCCCTCACTAGGGATATTGAAGCCGGAGACTCATATCTCCCTCACTAGGGATATTGAAGCCTGGAGATTCATATCTCCCTCACTAGGGATATTGAAGTCGGAGACTCATATCTCCCTCACTAGGGATATTGAAGTCGGAGACTCATATCTCCCTCACTAGGGATATTGAAGCCTGGAGATTCATATCTCCCTCACTAGGGATATTGAAGTCGGAGATTCATATCTCCCTCACTAGGGATATTGAAGCCTGGAGATTCATATCTCCCTCACTAGGGATATTGAAGCCTGGAGATTCATATCTCCCTCACTAGGGATATTGAAGCCTGGAGATTCATATCTCTCTCACTAGGGATATTGAAGCCTGGAGATTCATATCTCCCTCACTAGGGATATTGAAGCCGGAGATTCATATCTCCCTCACCAGGGATATTGAAGCCTGGAGATTCATATCTCCCTCACTAGGGATATTGAAGTCGGAGATTCATATCTCCCTCACTAGGGATATTGAAGTCGGAGACTCATATCTCCCTCACTAGGGATATTGAAGTCGGAGACTCATATCTCCCTCACTAGGGATATTGAAGTCGGAGATTCATATCTCCCTCACTAGGGATATTGAAGTCGGAGATTCATATCTCCCCCACTAGGGATATTGAAGTCGGAGATTCATATCTCCCTCACTAGGGATATTGAAGTCGGAGATTCATATCTCCCTCACTAGGGATATTGAAGTCGGAGATTCATATCTCCCTCACTAGGGATATTGAAGTTGGAGACTCATATCTCCCTCACTAGGGATATTGAAGCCGGAGATTCATATCTCCCTCACTAGGGATATTGAAGTCGGAGATTCATATCTCCCTCACTAGGGATATTGAAGTTGGAGATTCATATCTCCCTCACTAGGGATATTGAAGTCGGAGATTCATATCTCCCTCACTAGGGATATTGAAGTCGGAGATTCATATCTCCCTCACTAGGGATATTGAAGTCGGAGATTCATATCTCCCTCACTAGGGATATTGAAGTCGGAGATTCATATCTCCCTCACTAGGGATATTGAAGTCGGAGATTCATATCTCCCTCACTAGGGATATTGAAGCCAGAGACTCACATTTCCCTCACTAGGGATATTGAATTCGGAGATTCATATCTCCCTCACTAGGGATATTGAAGTCGGAGATTCATATCTCCCTCACTAGGGATATTGAAGTTGGAGACTCATATCTCCCTCACTAGGGATATTGAAGCCTGGAGATTCATATCTCCCTCACTAGGGATATTAAAGTCGGAGACTCATATCTCCCTCACTAGGGATATTGAAGTCGGAGACTCATATCTCCCTCACTAGGGATATTGAAGTCGGAGACTCATATCTCCCTCACTAGGGATATTGAAGTCGGAGACTCATATCTCCCTCACTAGGGATATTGAAGTCGGAGATTCAAATCTCCCTCACTAGGGATATTGAAGCCTGGAGATTCATATCTCCCTCACTAGGGATATTGAAGCCAGAGACTCATATCTCCCTCACTAGGGATATTGAAGTCGGAGATTCATATCTCCCTCACTAGGGATATTGAAGCCTGGAGATTCATATCTCCCTCACTAGGGATATTGAAGCCAGACACTCACATTTCCCTCACTAGGGATATTGAAGTCGGAGATTCATATCTCCCTCACTAGGGATATTGAAGTTGGAGACTCATATCTCCCTCACTAGGGATATTGAAGTCGGAGACTCATATCTCCCTCACTAGGGATATTGAAGCCGGAGACTCATATCTCCCTCACTAGGGATATTTAAGTCGGAGATTCATATCTCCCTCACTAGGGATATTGAAGTCGGAGATTCATATCTCCCTCACTAGGGATATTGAAGTCGGAGATTCATATCTCCCTCACTAGGGATATTGAAGCCTGGAGACTCATATCTCCCTCACTAGGGATATTGAAGTCGGAGACTCATATCTCCCTCACTAGGGATATTGAAGTCGGAGACTCATATCTCCCTCACTAGGGATATTGAAGTCGGAGACTCATATCTCCCTCACTAGGGATATTGAAGTCGGAGACTCATATCTCCCTCACTAGGGATATTGAAGCCTGGAGATTCATATCTCCCTCACTAGGGATATTGAAGCCTGGAGATTCATATCTCCCTCACTAGGGATATTGAAGCCGGAGATTCATATCTCCCTCACTAGGGATATTGAAGCCTGGAGATTCATATCTCCCTCACTAGGGATATTGAAGTCGGAGATTCATATCTCCCTCACTAGGGATATTGAAGTCGGAGACTCATATCTCCCTCACTAGGGATATTGAAGTCGGAGACTCATATCTCCCTCACTAGGGATATTGAAGTCGGAGATTCATATCTCCCTCACTAGGGATATTGAAGTCGGAGATTCATATCTCCCTCACTAGGGATATTGAAGTCGGAGATTCATATCTCCCTCACTAGGGATATTGAAGTCGGAGATTCATATCTCCCTCACTAGGGATATTGAAGTCGGAGATTCATATCTCCCTCACTAGGGATATTGAAGTCGGAGATTCATATCTCCCTCACTAGGGATATTGAAGTCGGAGATTCATATCTCCCTCACTAGGGATATTGAAGTCGGAGATTCATATCTCCCTCACTAGGGATATTGAAGTCGGAGATTCATATCTCCCTCACTAGGGATATTGAAGTCGGAGATTCATATCTCCCTCACTAGGGATATTGAAGTCGGAGACTCATATCTCCCTCACTAGGGATATTGAAGCCTGGAGATTCATATCTCCCTCACTAGGGATATTAAAGTCGGAGACTCATATCTCCCTCACTAGGGATATTGAAGTCGGAGACTCATATCTCCCTCACTAGGGATATTGAAGTCGGAGACTCATATCTCCCTCACTAGGGATATTGAAGTCGGAGACTCATATCTCCCTCACTAGGGATATTGAAGTCGGAGATTCATATCTCCCTCACTAGGGATATTGAAGCCTGGAGATTCATATCTCCCTCACTAGGGATATTGAAGCCAGAGACTCATATCTCCCTCACTAGGGATATTGAAGTCGGAGATTCATATCTCCCTCACTAGGGATATTGAAGCCTGGAGATTCATATCTCCCTCACTAGGGATATTGAAGCCAGACACTCACATTTCCCTCACTAGGGATATTGAAGTCGGAGATTCATATCTCCCTCACTAGGGATATTGAAGTTGGAGACTCATATCTCCCTCACTAGGGATATTGAAGTCGGAGACTCATATCTCCCTCACTAGGGATATTGAAGCCGGAGACTCATATCTCCCTCACTAGGGATATTTAAGTCGGAGACTCATATCTCCCTCACCAGCTTTAAGCACCAGCTACATTTCTATGTATTATATTTAAATAGTTTTAGAATAAATGTATATATTGAAAGGTTTCTGGTTTGCTCAGTTAATTTATTCCATTTCTTTATTGCTCTAAATCGAAATGTTCTTTTGCCTATTTCTCTTTTCTGTCTGGATAAATGATCTATTTCTAGTTCCTACTAATTATCTTACCGATTGATGTTTATCGAGTGTTAATGCTAAACTGTAATTATTTCACCTCCATGGCCTATTTTTTGCCTTTACCTCCCTTATCTCACCTCATTTGCTCACATTGTATATAGACTTATTTTTCTACTGTATATTTGATTGTATGTTTGTTTTACTCCATGTGTAACTCTGTGTTGTTGTTTGTGTCGCACTGCTTTGCTTTATCTTGGCCAGGTCACAATTGTAAATGAGAACTTGTTCTCAACTGGTCTACCTGGTTAAATAAAGGGTTATGGTTAGATATATAAATAACTGGTTAAATAAAGGGTTAGAGTTATATATATAAATACCTGGTTAAATACAGGGTTAGGGTTATATATATAAATACCTGGTTAAATAAAGGGTTAGAGTTATATATATAAATACCTGGTTAAATACAGGGTTAGGGTTATATATATAAATACCTGGTTAAATACAGGGTTATATATATAAATACCTGGTTAAATAAAGGGTTATATATATAAATACCTGATTAAATAAAGGGTTATATATATATAAATACCTGGTTAAATAAAGGGTTATATATATAAATACCTGGTTAAATAAAGGGTTAGGGTTATATATATAAATACCTGGTTAAATAAAGGGTTATATATATAAATACCTGGTTAAATAAAGGGTTAGTGTTATATATAAATACCTGGATAAATAAAGGGTTAGGGTTATATATATATAAATACCTGGTTAAATAAAGGGTTAGGGTTATATATATAAATACCTGGTTAAATAAAGGGTTATATATATAATTACCTGGTTAAATAAAGGGTTATATATATAAATACCTGGTTAAATAAAGGGTTAGGCTTATATATAAATACCTGGATAAATAAAGGGTTAGGGTTATATATATATAAATACCTGGTTAAATAAAGGGTTAGGGTTATATATATAAATACCTGGTTAAATAAAGGGTTAGGGTTATATATATAAATACCTGGTTAAATAAAGGGTTATATATATAAATACCTGGTTAAATAAAGGGTTATATATATAATTACCTGGTTAAATAAAGGGTTATACATATAAATACCTGGTTAAATAAAGGGTTATATATTTTTTTTAAATACCAGGTTAAATAAAGGGTTATATATATATAAATACCTGGTTAAATAAAGGGTTATATATATAAATAACTGGTTAAATAATGGGTTAGAGTTATATATATATAAATACCTGGTTAAATAAAGGGTTAGGTTTATATATATAAATACCAGGTTAAATAAAGGGTTAGGGCTACATATATAAATACCTGGTTAAATAAAGGGTTATATATATAAATACCTGGTTAAATAAAGGTGAAATAAAAAATAAAACTAAAATAAATAAAACATTGTCAGACGTGTTGAGAAAACTGAGGCTTGATTAATAAATATATATATTTATATGTCACTGTAGTGGTGCTGTTTACTGTGCTGTAGAGATGGTGCTGTTTACTGTGCTGTAGTCCATGTGCTGTTTACTGTGCTGTAGACCAGGTGCTGTTTACTGTGCTGCAGTCCAGGTGCTGTTTACTGTGCTGCAGTCCAGGTGCTGTTTACTGTGCTGTAGTCCAGGTGCTGTTTTCTGTGCTGCAGTCCAGGTGCTGTTTACTGTGCTGTAGTCCAGGTGCTGTTTACTGTGCTGTAGAGACGGTGCTGTTTACTGTGCTGTAGTCCAGATGCTGTTTACTGTGCTGCAGTCCAGATGCTGTTTACTGTGCTGCAGTCCAGGTGCTGTTTACTGTGCTGTAGTCCAGGTGCTGTTTACTGTGCTGTAGTCCAGGTGCTGTTTACTGTGCTGTCATGAGCCTCCCGTCTGTCGTGAGCCGCCAGAGTCTCCCGTCTGTTGTGAGCCGCCAGAGTCTCCCGTCTGTCGTGAGCCGCCAGAGTCTCCCGTCTGTCGTGAGCCGCCAGAGTCTCCCGTCTGTCGTGAGCCGCCAGAGTCTCCCGTCTGTCGTGGGCCGCCAGAGTCTCCCGTCTGT
This sequence comes from Oncorhynchus mykiss, assembly GCF_057628025.1. Lineage (NCBI taxonomy): Eukaryota > Metazoa > Chordata > Actinopteri > Salmoniformes > Salmonidae > Oncorhynchus > Oncorhynchus mykiss. The sequence goes on along the minus strand of NC_143036.1, from coordinate 84,851,269 downwards.
CGTGAGCCGCCAGAGTCTCCCGTCTGTCATGAGCCGCCAGAGTCTCCCGTCTGTCGTGAGCCGCCAGAGTCTCCCATCTGTCGTGAGCCGCCAGAGTCTCCCGTCTGTCTTGAGCCGCCAGAGTCTCCCGTCTGTCGTGAGCCGCCAGAGTCTCCCGTCTGTCGTGAGCCGCCAGAGTCTCCCGTCTGTCTTGAGCCGCCAGAGTCTCCCGTCTGTTGTGAGCCGCCAGAGTCTCCCGTCTGTCATGAGCCGCCAGAGTCTCCCGTCTGTCGTGATCCGCCAGAGTCTCCCGTCTGTCGTGATCCGCCAGAGTCTCCCGTCTGTCATGAGCCGCCAGAGTCTCCTGTCTGTCATGAGCCGCCAGAGTCTCCCATCTGTCATGGGCAGCCAGAGGCTCCTGTCAGCATGGAGCCGCCAGAGCCGCCAGTCAACCAGGATCCGCCAGAGCTGCCAGTCAGCATGGAGCCGCCAGAGCCACCAGTCAGCCAGGATCTTCCAGAGCCGCCAGTCAGCCAGGTTCTGCCAAAGCCGCCAATCTGCCAGGATCTGCCAGAGCCGCCATTCAGCCAGGATCTGCCAGAGCCACCAGTCAGCCAGGATCTGCCAGAGCCGCCAGTCAGCCAGGATCTGCCAGAGCCGCCAGTCAGCCAGGATCTGCACGAGTCGTCAGTCAGCCAGGATCTGCCAGAGTCGTCAGTCAGTACTGAGCTACCCCTCAGTCCCGAGCTGCCCCTCAGTCCCGAGCTACCCCTCAGTCCCGAGCTGCCCCTCAGTCCCGAGCTGCCCCCCAGTCCCGAGCTACCCCTCAGTCCCGAGCTGCCCCTCAGTCCCGAGCTGCCCCTCAGTCCCGAGCAGCCCCTCAGTCCCGAGCTGCCCCTCAGTGCCGAGCTGCCCCTCAGTCCCGAGCAGCCCCTCAGTCCCGAGCTGCCCCTCAGTCCCAAGCTGCCCCTCAGTCCCAAGCTACCCCTCAGTCCCGAGCTTCCCCTCAGTCCCGAGCAGCCTCTCAGTCCCGAGCAGCCCCTCAGTCCCGAGCTGCCCCTCAGTGCCGAGCTGCCCCTCAGTCCCGAGCAGCCCCTCAGCCCCGAGCTGCCCCTCAGTCCCGAGCTGCCCCCCAGTCCCGAGCTTCCCCCCAGTCCCGAGCTGTCCCTCAGTCCCGAGCTGCCCCTCAGTCCCGAGCTGCCCCTCAGTCCCCAGCTGCCCCTCAGTCCAGTGGGGTCCTTTAGCAGGGTTGCCAGTCCTAGGTCGGCAGCGAGGGTCGCCTCTCAAAGGACGCTACTAAAGTCTAGACTATGGTGGAGTAGGGGCCACGTCCAGCACCAGAGCCACCACTATGGTGGAGTGGGGGCCACGTCCAACGCCAGAGCCGCCACTATGGTGGAGTGGGGGCCACGTCCAGCGCCAGAGCCACCACTATGGTGGAGTGGGGGCCACGTCCAGCGCCAGAGCCGCCACTATGGTGGAGTAGGGGCCACGTCCAGCACCAGAGTCACCACTATGGTGGAGTGGGGACCACGTCCAGCGCCAGAGGACAGATGCCCACCCAGACCCTCCCCAATAGGTTCAGGTTTTTCAGGTCACACCCTGACCATAGTTTGCTTTGTATGTTTCTATGTTTTGTTTGGTCAGGGAGTGATCTGAGTGGGCATTCTATGTTGGATGTTCTAGTTTGTCTGTTTCTGTGTTTGGCCTGATATGGTTCTCAATCAGGGGCAGGTGTTAGTCATTTTCTCTGACTGGGAGCCATATTTAGGTAGCCTGTTTTGTCATTGTGGGTTGTTGGTGATTGTCTATGTTAGTTGCTTGTGTCAGCACAGTTCTCATTATAGCTTCACGGTCGTTATTCGTTTATTGTTTTGTATAGTTTGTATTCAGTGTTCAGTGCTTTCTTTAATTAAAAAATCATCATGAACACACACCACGCTGCATTTTGGTACGCTCGTTACGACGATCGTGACAATTAGTCAATAGCTGTTCCTTATTGTCTAGACTACATTCTAACCTGGCTGATCAGTCAATAAATGTTCCTTATTGTCTAGACTACATTCTAACCTGGCTGGTCAGTCAATAGCTGTTCCTTATTGTCTAGACTACATTCTAGCCTGGCTGGTCAGTCAATAGCTGTTCCTTATTGTCTAGACTACATTCTAACCTGGCTGGTCAGTCAATAGCTGTTCCTTATTGTCTAGACTACGTTCTAACCCGGCTGATCAGTCAATAGCTGTTCCATATTGTCTAGACTACATTCTAACCCGGCTGATCAGTCAATAGCTGTTCCTTATTGTCTAGACTACGTTCTGCCCGGCTGGTCAGTAATCCAATTCCCTGTGATTTTTTATTTCTATAGAAATGTAAACTACAGAACATCGGGACCGACTACAGAACATCAGGACTGACTACAGAACATCGGGACCGACTACAGAACATCAGGACCGACTACAGAACATCAGGACCGACTGCAGAACATCAGGACTGACTACAGAACATCAGGACTGACTACAGAACATCAGGACCGACTACAGAACATCTGGACCGACTACAGAACATCAGGACTGACTACAGAACATCGGGACCAACTGCAGAACATCAGGACCAACTACAGAACATCAGGACCGACTGCAGAACATCAGGACCGACTGCAGAACATCAGGACCGACTGCAGAACATCAGGACCGACTACAGAACATCAGGACCGACTACAGACATCAGGACCGACTGCAGAACATCAGGACCGACTGCAGAACATCAGGACCGACTACAGAACATCAGGACCGACTGCAGAACATCAGGACCGACTATAGAACATCAGGACCGACTACAGAACATCGGGACCGACTACAGAACATCGGGACCGACTACAGAACATCGGGACCGACTACAGAACATCGGGACCGACTACAGAACATCAGGACCGACTACAGAACATCCGGACCGACTACAGAACATCAGGACTGACTACAGAACATCAGGACCGACTACAGAACATCGGGACCGACTACAGAACATCAGGACCGACTACAGAACATCAGGACCGACTACAGAACATCAGGACCGACTACAGAACATCGGGACTAACTACAGAACATAGGGACTGACTACAGAACATCGGGACCGACTACAGAACATCAGGACCGACTGCAGAACATCAGGACCGACTGCAGAACATCAGGACCGAGTACAGAACATCAGGACTGACTACAGAACATCAGGACCGACTACAGAACATCAGGACCGACTACAGAACATCGGGACCGACTACAGAACACCGGGACCGACTACAGAACATCGGGACCGACTACAGAACATAGGGACTGACTACAGAACATCAGGACCGACTACAGAACATCGGGACCGACTACAGAACATCGGGACTGACTACAGAACATCAGGACCGACTACAGAACATCAGGACCGACTACAGAACATCGGGACCGACTACAGAACACCGGGACCGACTACAGAACATCAGGACCGACTACAGAACATCGGGACCGACTACAGAACATCGGGACTGACTACAGAACATCAGGACCGACTACAGAACATCAGGACCGACTACAGAACATCGGGACCGACTACAGAACATCGGGACCGACTACAGAACATCGGGACTGACTACAGAACATCAGGACCGACTACAGAACATAGGGACCGACTACAGAACATCGGGACTGACTACAGAACATCAGGACCGACTACAGAACATCAGGACCGACTACAGAACATTAGGACCGACTACAGAACACCGGGACTGACTACAGACTGTCAGTAACGACACAGAGCACATGATGATCCAGGACAGACACATTATATTTCTGTTTTCTGTTTGGACCCATAATTTGATTAATGTTGTGAATATGATCCGAATAAATCCCCATCGTTATGATCTATAAAAAGACCCTTTTCTCCTTCTCCTTGACAGTGTGACGTGGATGTTTTGTTCTCTCAGCTTCCTCTCTCGTGTCAGTCCCAGTTCAACAACACTAAACAAGCTCTCTCTAAATACTGATGACTTATCCCAAACACGTCAACCTGATTACTCCCAGTCCAACGGACAGTGCCCTTTTCCAGTCCATGTACCCAGGACGGATATATAAAACAGACACAAACAGACGCAAAGCTTTCAATTTCATTAATAAAGAGTAGATGTGATATTCTGTCTAAGAATAGCTACTTAATGTGAATGAATAATCCTAATCAAAGTGATTAGAGTCGACTGAACAACACAGACGTCACAGTGTTTATAATTGGTCACCGTTCTATTTCAGTCTCTCAACACTGTCTGGCCCTATACATGCTACCATGAATTATCTCAACACTGTCTGGCCCTTTACATGCTACCATGAATTATCTCAACACTGTCTGACCCTTTACATGCTACCATGAATTATCTCAACACTGTCTGGCCCTTTACATGCTACCATGAATTATCTCAACACTGTCTGGCCCTTTACATGTTACCATGAATTATCTCAACACTGTCTGGCCCTTTACATGCTACCATGAATTATCTCAACACTGTCTGACCCTTTACATGCTACCATGAATTATCTCAACACTGTCTGGCCCTTTACATGCTACCATTAATTATCTCAACACTGTCTGACCCTTTACATGTTACCATGAATTATCTCAACACTGTCTGGCCCTTTACATGCTATCATGAATTATCTCAACACTGTCTGACCCTTTACATGCTACCATGAATTATCTCAACACTGTCTGGCCCTTTACATGCTACCATGAATTATCTCAACACTGTCTGACCCTTTACATGTTACCATGAATTATCTCAACACTGTCTGACCCTTTACATGTTACCATGAATTATCTCAACACTGTCTGGCCCTTTACATGCTACCATGAATTATCTCAACACTGTCTGGCCCTTTACATGCTACCATGAATTATCTCAACACTGTCTGGCCCTTTACATGCTACCATGAATTATCTCAACACTGTCTGGCCCGTTACATGCTACCATGAATTATCTCAACACTGTCTGGCCCTTTACATGCTACCATGAATTATCTTAACACTGTCTGGCCCTTTACATGTTACCATGAATTATCTCAACACTGTCTGGCCCTTTACATGCTATCATGAATTAACTCAACACTGTCTGGCCCTTTACATGCTACCATGAATTATCTCAACACTGTCTAGCCCTTTACATGCTACCATGAATTATCTCAACACTGTCTGACCCTTTACATGCTACCATGAATTATCTCAACACTGTCTGGCCCTTTACATGCTACCATGAATTATCTCAACACTGTCTGACCCTTTACATGCTACCATGAATTATCTCAACACTGTCTGGCCCTTTACATGCTACCATGAATTATCTCAACACTGTCTGACCCTTTACATGCTACCATGAATTATCTCAACACTGTCTGGCCCTTTACATGCTACCATTAATTATCTCAACACTGTCTGACCCTTTACATGTTACCATGAATTATCTCAACACTGTCTGGCCCTTTACATGCTATCATGAATTATCTCAACACTGTCTGACCCTTTACATGCTACCATGAATTATCTCAACACTGTCTGGCCCTTTACATGAATTATCTCAACACTGTCTGACCCTTTACATGTTACCATGAATTATCTCAACACTGTCTGACCCTTTACATGTTACCATGAATTATCTCAACACTGTCTGGCCCTTTACATGCTACCATGAATTATCTCAACACTGTCTGGCCCTTTACATGCTACCATGAATTATCTCAACACTGTCTGGCCCTTTACATGATACAATGTATGAGACCAGTCACTAGAGACCAGTCACTGGAGACCAGTCCCAGGAGACCAGTCACAGGAGACAAGTCACAGGAGACAAGTCACTGGAGACCAGTCACTGGAGACAAGTCACTGGAGACCAGTCACTGGAGACCAGTCACTAGAGACCAGTCACTAGAGACCAGTCACTGGAGACCAGTCACTAGAAACAAGTTACTGGAGAACAGTCACTGGAGACCAGTCACTGGAGACCAGTCACTAGAAACACTGCAGTCACTAGAGACCAGTCAGTGGAGACAAGTCACTGGAGACCAGTCACAGGAGACAAGTCACAGGAGACCAGTCACAGGAGACCAGTCACAGGAGACCAGTCACAGGAGACCAGTCACTAGAAACACTGCAGTCACTGGAGACCAGTCACAGGAGACCAGTCACAGGAGACAAGTCACTAGAAACAAGTCACTGGAGACCAGTCACTAGAGACCAGTCAGTGGAGACCAGTCAGTGGAGACCAGTCACAGGAGACCAGTCACAGGAGACCAGTCACTAGAAACAAGTCATTGGAGACCAGTCAGTGGAGACATGTTAGTGGAGACATGCTAGTGGAGACCAGTCAGTGGAGGCCAGTCAGTGGAGACCAGTCAGTGGAGACCAGTCACTGGAGACCAGTCACTGGAGACCAGTCACTGGTCCAATAACATGTCTCCACTGACTGGTCTCCAGTGACTGGTCTCCACATTAGTCTGTGTGAATCATTCTAATGAGGGAACATGGAGTCGTCTGAATCATTCTAATGAGGGAACATGGAGTCTGTCTGAATCATTCTAATGAGGGAACATTGAGTCAGTCTGAATCATTCTAATGAGGGAACATGGAGTCAGTCTGAATCATTCTAATGAGTGAACATGGAGTCAGTCTGAATCATTCTAATGAGGGAACATGGAGTCAGTCTGAATCATTCTAATGAGGGAACATGGAGTCAGTCTGAATCAATCTAATGAGTGAACATGGAGTCCGTCTGAATCATTCTAATGAGTGAACATGGAGTCAGTCTGAATCATTCTAATGAGGGAACATGGAGTCAGACTGAATCATTCTAATGAGGGAACATGGAGTCAGTCTGAATCAATCTAATGAGTGAACATGGAGTCAGTCTGAATCATTCTAATGAGGGAACATGGAGTCAGTCTGAATCATTCTAATGAGTGAACATGGAGTCAGTCTGAATCATTCTAATGAGGGAACATGGAGTCAGACTGAATCATTCTATTGAAAGTTTAAAACAACATGTATTTTGTTTTTTGCCCTTGTTAAGCACATTTTAAATCAGCAAACGATTCCTGCATAGCCATAACATCTGACTGTTACCCCAGTCCGGGTAACAGCCATAACATCTGACTGTTACCCCAGTCCGGGTAACAGCCATAACATCTGACTGTTACCCCAGTCCGGGTAACAGCTATAACATCTGACTGTTACCCCAGTCCGGGTAACAGCCGTAACATCTGACTGTTACCCCAGTCCGGGTAACAGCCGTAACATCTGACTGTTACCCCAGTCCGGGTAACAGCCGTAACATCTGACTGTTACCCCAGTCCGGGTAACAGCCGTAACATCTGACTGTTACCCCAGTCCGGGTAACAGCCGTAACATCTGACTGTTACCCCAGTCCGGGTAACAGCCGTAACATCTGACTGTTACCCCAGTCCGGGTAACAGCCGTAACATCTGACTGTTACCCCAGTCCAGGTAACAGCATGCATAATGGCATAATCCTCATACAGATGAAGTTGAAACATTTTGTAAATACTAAAATGGCTGCCGTAATTTTAGGATTTTTTTAGTTGATTGACAATGTATGTAATTTGGTAGGTTATTGTTATCTATGAGCTCAGGCTAAGGTACATAACTGACTGACTCATTGGTCATAACTCTGGACAACTCTCTGGTGATTGGATCATATAACTGGCCAACTCTCTGGTGATTGGATCATATAACCGGCCAACTCTCTGGTGATTGGATCATATAACTGGCCAACTCTCTGGTGATTGGATCATATAACCGGCCAACTCTCTGGTGATTGGATCATATAACTGGCCAACTCTCTGGTGATTGGATCATATAACCGGCCAACTCTCTGGTGATTGGATCATATAACTGGCCAACTCTCTGGTGATTGGATCATATAACTGGCCAACTCTCTGGTGATTGGATCATATAACCGGCCAACTCTCTGGTGATTGGATCATATAACTGGCCAACTCTCTGGTGATTGGATCATATAACTGGCCAACTCTCTGGTGATTGGATCATATAACCGGCCAACTCTCTGGTGATTGGATCATATAACTGGCCAACTCTCTGGTGATTGGATCATATAACCGGCCAACTCTCTGGTGATTGGATCATATAACTGGCCAACTCTCTGGTGATTGGATCATATAACTGGCCAACTCTCTGGTGATTGGATCATATAACTGGCCAACTCTCTGGTGATTGGATCATATATCCGGCCAACTCTCTGGTGATTGGATCATATAACTGGCCAACTCTCTGGTGATTGGATCATATATCCGGCCAACTCTCTGGTGATTGGATCATATAACTGGCCAACTCTCTGGTGATTGGATCACATATCCGGCCAACTCTCTGGTGATTGGATCATATATCCGGCCAACTCTCTGGTGATTGGGTGAGAGATGACTTGTGACTCTGGCTGATACATCACCAGGTGCACTTCAAGCTCTTGTTCCCCATTCCCCCACAATCCTGTTCTCTGACAGTTTGTTGTTAGAGGCTCTGTGTGTTGGCATAGGTGCTTCCCTGCACCTGCGTCTGCCCAGAGCTCTGTGGGAGCATAGAGACAGTGTCCCACCTTCCTCTACACTCCCCTCTCCTCTCCCACCTTCCTCTACACTCCCCTCTCCCACCTTCCTCTACACCGCCCCTGTCCGCACCCCTCTCCTCTCCCCCCTCTCCTTTCCTCCCCCCTCTCCTCCCCCTCTTATCTCCACCCCTCCTCTCCTCTCCTTCCCTCCCCCCTCTCCTCCCCCTCTTATCTCCACCCCTCCTCTCCTCTCCTTTCCTCCCCCCTCTCCTCCCCCTCTTATCTCCACCCCTCCTCTCCTCTCCTCTCCTTCCCCTTTCCTCTCCTCCCCTTCCCCTTTCCTCTCCTCCCTTCTTGGTGCTTATTTATAAAACCCTCTTGGGCCTCACTCCCCCTCTATCTGTGATATCTACTGCAGCCCTCATAGGCCTCACTCCCCCTCTATCTGTGATATCTACTGCAGCCCTCATAGGCCTCACTCCCCCTCTATCTGAGATATCTACTGCAGCCCTCATAGGCCTCACTCCCCCCCTATCTGTGATATCTACTGCAGCCCTCATAGGCCTCACTCCCCCCTATCTGAGATATCTACTGCAGCCCTCATAGGCCTCACTCCCCCCCTATCTGTGATATCTACTGCAGCCCTCATAGGCCTCACTCCCCCCTATCTGAGATATCTACTGCAGCCCTCATAGGCCTCACTCCCCCCCTATCTGTGATATCTACTGCAGCCCTCATAGGCCTCACTCCCCCTCTATCTGAGATATCTACTGCAGCCCTCATAGGCCTCACTCCCCCCCTATCTGTGATATCTACTGCAGCCCTCATAGGCCTCACTCTCCCCTATCTGAGATATCTACTGCAGCCCTCATAGTCCTCACTCCCCCCCTATCTGTGATATCTACTGCAGCCCTCATAGGCCTCACTCCCCCTCTATCTGAGATATCTACTGCAGCCCTCATAGGCCTCACTCCCCCCCTATCTGTGATATCTACTGCAGCCCTCATAGGCCTCACTCCCCCCCTATCTGTGATATCTACTGCAGCCCTCATAGGCCTCACTCCCCCCCTATCTGAGATATCTACTGCAGCCCTCATAGGCCTCACTCCCCCCCTATCTGAGATATCTACTGCAGCCCTCATAGGCCTCACTCCCCCTCTATCTGAGATATCTACTGCAGCCCTCATAGGCCTCACTCCCCCCTATCTGAGATATCTACTGCAGCCCTCATAGGCCTCACTCCCCCCCTATCTGTGATATCTACTGCAGCCCTCATAGGCCTCACTCCCCCTCTATCTGAGATATCTACTGCAGCCCTCATAGGCCTCACTCCCCCCCTATCTGTGATATCTACTGCAGCCCTCATAGGCCTCACTCCCCCTCTATCTGAGATATCTACTGCAGCCCTCATAGGCCTCACTCCCCCCTATCTGTGATATCTACTGCAGCCCTCATAGGCCTCACTCCCCCCCTATCTGAGATATCTACTGCAGCCCTCATAGTCCTCACTCCCCCCCTATCTGTGATATCTACTGCAGCCCTCATAGTCCTCACTCCCCCCCTATCTGTGATATCTACTGCAGCCCTCATAGGCCTCACTCCCCCTCTATCTGAGATATCTACTGCAGCCCTCATAGGCCTCACTCCCCCCCTATCTGTGATATCTACTGCAGCCCTCATAGGCCTCACTCCCCCCCTATCTGTGATATCTACTGCAGCCCTCATAGGCCTCACTCCCCCCCTATCTGTGATATCTACTGCAGCCCTCATAGGCCTCACTCCCCCTCTATCTGAGATATCGACTGCAGCCCTCATAGGCCTCACTCCCCCTCTATCTGAGATTCCCTACTGCAGCCCTCATCCTCCACAACCCTCTTAGGCCTCACTCCCCCTCTATCTGAGATACCTACTGCAGCCCTCATAGGCCTCACTCCCCCCCTATCTGTGATATCTACTGCAGCCCTCATAGGCCTCACTCCCCCTCTATCTGAGATTCCCTACTGCAGCCCTCATCCTCCACAACCCTCTTAGGCCTCACTCCCCCCTATCTGTGATATCTACTGCAGCCCTCATAGGCCTCACTCCCCCCCTATCTGTGATATCTACTGCAGCCCTCATAGGCCTCACTCCCCCTCTATCTGAGATATCTACTGCAGCCCTCATAGGCCTCACTCCCCCCCTATCTGTGATATCTACTGCAGCCCTCATAGGCCTCACTCCCCCTCTATCTGAGATATCTACTGCAGCCCTCATAGGCCTCACTCCCCCTCTATCTGAGATATCTACTGCAGCCCTCATAGGCCTCACTCCCCCTCTATCTGAGATTCCCTACTGCAGCCCTCATCCTCCACAACCCTCTTAGGCCTCACTCCCCCTCTATCTGAGATACCTACTGCAGCCCTCATCCTCCACATACAACACCCGTTCACTCCCCCCCTATCTGAGATATCTACTGCAGCCCTCATCCTCCACATACAACACCCGTTCTGCCAGTCACATTCTGTTAAAGGTCCCCAAAGCACACACATCCCTGGTACCATGTTGTGTTGCTACCATGTTGTGTTGCTACCATGCTGTGTTGCTACCATGTTGTGATGCTACCATGTTGTGTTGCTACCATGTTGTGTTGCTACCATGTTGTTGTTATGTTGTGCTGCTACCATGTTGTGTTGCTACCATGTTGTTGTTATGTTGTGTTGCTACCATGTTGTGTTGCTACCATGTTGTGATGCTACCATGTTGTGATGCTACCATGTTGTGTTGCTACCATGTTGTGCTGCTACCATGTTGTGCTGCTACCATGTTGTGCTGCTACCATGTTGTTGTTATGTTGTGTTGCTACCATGTTGTGTTGCTACCATGTTGTGTTGCTACCATGTTGTGCTGCTACCATGTTGTGCTGCTACCATGTTGTGCTGCTACCATGTTGTGTTGCTACCATGTTGTGCTGCTACCATGTTGTTGTTATGTTGTGCTGCTACCATGTTGTGCTGCTACCATGTTGTTCTGCTACCATGCTGTTGTTATGTTGTGTTGCTACCATGTTGTGCTACTACCATGTTGTTCTGCTACCATGTTGTTGTTATGTTGTGCTGCTACCATGTTGTTCTGCTACCATGTTGTTGTTATGTTGTGCTGCTACCATGTTGTGCTGCTACCATGTTGTTCTGCTACCATGTTGTTGTTATGTTGTGTTGCTACCATTTTGTGTTGGCATGTTTTGCTGCCTTGCTATATTGTTGTCTTAGGTCTCTCTTTATGTAATGTTGTGTTGTCTCTCTTGTCTTGAAAATATATATAAAATATACTTTTAATCCCAGCCACTTTTGCCTATTGGGAGGCCGTCATTGTAAAAAATGTGTTCTTCACTGACTTGCCTAGTTAAATAAAGTTTCAATAAATAAAAAATCATTTTGATTCTCCTCTATTCCTCTCCTCTCCTCTTCCCTTCCCTCCCCTCATCTCCTCCCCCTTCCTCCACCACTAAGGTGTACCAGGCTTTATTCAGTAGTATACCAGTCTAACTACAAAGTACCAGGCTTTATTCAGTAGTATACCAGGCTAACTACAAAGTACCAGGCTTTATTCAGTAGTATACCAGGCTAACTACAAAGCACCAGGCTTTATTCAGTAGTATACCAGGCTAACTACAAAGTACCAGGCTTTAATCAGTAGTATACCAGGCTAACTACAAAGTACCAGGCTTTATTCAGCAGTATACCAGGCTAACTACAAAGTACCAGGCTTTATTCAGTAGTATACCAGGCTAACTACAAAGTACCAGGCTTTAATCAGTAGTATACCAGGCTAACTACAAAGTACCAGGCTTTATTCAGCAGTATACCAGGCTAACTACAAAGTACCAGGCTTTATTCAGCAGTATACCAGGCTAACTACAAAGTACCAGGCGTTATTCAGCAGTTTACCAGGCTAACTACAAAGTACCAGGCGTTATTCAGCAGTATACCAGGCTAACTACAAAGTACTAGGCGTTATTCAGCAGTTTACCAGGCTAACTACAAAGTACCAGGCTTTATTCAGCAGAATACCAGGCTAACTACAAAGTACCAGGCTAGGGGTAGGTTGGTAAGGGTTGGAGGGTGGGGGCCATTTCAGATTGTAATAAAGACCTTTCAAGGGAGATCATAGAGAGTTACAAGAAGGGAGGGGCTCACAAGGTGTATATGTGTGTGCGCCATGTGTCAAGTACAGTATGTGTGTGTGAGTGCACACCTGTGTGTATGTGTGTGTGTGTGTTCGTACCCCTGGGTGTAAAGTGTAATGTATATAACGTGTGTGTGTGTTCTGTGATCATGTGTGTGTTCTGTGTGATACAGGGACTTAGTGTACAGGGTGGAGAACACCAGACTCAGTGATGGTGGAGCTTAAGAGCTCAGCGCCTGTAATGTGCTCCAGACCTGCCCAGGTTCCCATAGGACCAGAGAGGAGCAGAGAGAGGGGCTGACGGCCTGACTAACTGCCTACTCAGCACATCCCAAACCTGGCTACTCTCCAGACGGTCCCGTCCTCCCCCCCCCTCCACCCCTCACTACCACAAATACTTATTTTCACTGGAATCAGAACTGAATACTGTCTTGTGATGATATTAATCAAGAGAACATTGTCTTCACCAAGACTGATGATATTATTCAATAGATCGACTAGAGGGTCAGTGAATTCTATGCTGAGTCAGATTCCAAGAACACAGGATGAGATGTCACTATCCTTTGTGCAAGCACTTCCAAGAGTTCATGAACAGTGAGCCTGGTGAAATTTGGGGAGCGCATCGTCAGTAGTGTACCTTTGGTTCCTAGGGTGTTTCGGCCTTTCACACTATCCACCCTCCCCAAAGGCGGCCAGCGACCGGGTGATCAATCCCACGCTTGCGTCCCATTCCCAATTAGTCATAGGAGTTGCCTTGTTGCTGATAGCCAACATCCCATGGGACTATGTAATAATAAAATAATAAACAGACGAGTCCTCTATAATGAATTAGTGATTGCGTAGAAAGATGGGCATTTGGGGAATGTGGTTTCTTTAGCAGACACCAGGACAACTACAAAGAAGCAGTGTAATGACTATCTTCCAGTTTCTCTTTTCTGGAGACTCATCTGCTGTTAAAAATCTCCATAATGCCAGAGGGGGGGGGTTATATCATAATGAGTGTGGGGGGGGGGGGTTAAATCATAATGAGTGAGGGGGGGAGGGGGGGTTAAATCATAACGAGTTAGCATGTGTCATGAAGCATACTGCACCCGGCCCACACAGGCACTTCCTGTCCTCGGGGGAAGTAATAACACTCATCGTGTTGGGGAGATGTGTCATTTCACACATTAAGGAGGCTGTTAGAGGAAGTAGCCCACCGTAACACCCTGTTCCAGGAAGGCCCTGAGTGTGTGGGCGGTGTAGTCAGGGTCACAAACCCGTCCGTGTACATCGGCTTATCAACCCATAACCTGATGCACCACATTTCCCAGGATGCCGTAGTCGGCTAGATGTATTTCACTGTTTACCCTTTTCAAGCAGCAGACAACAGCGATGCTGAATAGAGCTGAGAACAGGAAGCTAAGGCGGGGTGGCATTACGGTCGAATGAACCAGAGTGACAGAAGGAGAATGAGTCATTATCTTTACTGTTTAACTGTGATCCCCAAAAGCACTCTCTCTCTCTCTCTCTCTCTGTCTCTCTCTCTCTCTGTGTGTCTCTCTCTCTCACTCTCTCTCTCTCTCTCTCTCTCTCTCTCTCTCTCTCTCTCTCTCTCTCTGTGTGTGTCTCTCTCTCTCTCTCTCTGTGTCTCTCTCTCTCTCTCTCTGTGTGTCTCTCTCTCTGTCTCTGTCTCTGTCTCTCTCTCTCTCTCTCTCTCTCTGTGTGTGTGTGTCTCTCTCTCAAATTCAAATTCAAATTCAAGCTGCTTTATTGGCATGAAAAACATTGTGTCAATATTGCCAAAGCAACAATGTATACCATATACATTGTAACAAAATTATAAATGATAGCAAATAATAATATAAAATGGTAGTAAATAATAATACAAAATTAAATACAAAAATAATAACAATAAAATGGTAACAGTCTACAGTAAACATTAATAATTATAGTAATAACAATAATAGTAATAATAAGTAAGTTACTGTTTACTATGCAGATGTTATTATTCAGTGTCCCTCAGGCTATGGCAGGAAAATACATATTTGGCTGCAAGAGGAGCCATTGCTCCTTCGCCCATGAGTATTCTTAGTTTTTCCTCTGGGTTCAATTTGTAAAAATTTGGAATATATGTAGTCATTTCTGTGAATAATGAGTCTCTTTGTGAGGAATATTTATCACAGTAAAGGAGAAAGTGCATCTCTGTCTCTACCTCCCCTGTCATGCAGTGACCACATACACGCTCCTCTTTGGGTAGCCATGTCTTTTTATGTCTGCCGGTTTCTATTGCCAATCGGTGGTCACTCAGCCTGTACTTGGTAAGGATCTGTCTCTGCTTCGTATCTCTGACAGAGTAGAGATAATCAGCCAATTCATATTCTCTGTTTAGGGTCAGATAGCAATTTAGTCGGCTTTGGGATTTTGTTTCGTTTTTCCAGTATTGTAAGTATGATTCCTTTGATTGGTTCATGATTTTGTTTATTGGAATTCTTTCTTTTGAAGCAGTGCTGGTGTCAGCTTGGTTGGTGAGGTCCAACACCAGCTGACTGAGAGGGCTCGTTTCTGGGCTCAGCTCTTGGTCTTGAAGTGCTTTAAATTGCAGACTCGAATTTGGACTTGAATTTAGATGTAGCCAAAATTTTAATGATCTTTTCTGTATTTTCATTATTACTGGAAAACGGCCCAATTCTGCCCTACATGCATTAGTTGGTGTATTTCTCTGGACTTGTAGAATTTTCCGACAGAATTCTGCATGTAGGGTTTCAATTGGATGTTTGTCCCACATTTTAAAATCCAGTTTATTGAGTGGCCCCCAAACCTCACTTCCATAAAGTGCTATTGGTAGGATTACACTGTCAAATATTTTAGTCCAAATTCTAATTGGGATGTTGATTTTGAATAATTTCATTTTTATTGCATACATTGCTCTGCGGGCTTTTTCTTTGAGTGCCTTCACTGCCATATTAAAGTTTCCCGATGCAGATATGGTCAGACCAAGGTAGGTGTAATTTTTTGTGTGTTCAATTAAGGTGTTGTTCAGGGTGAATTTACATTTGTGTTTCTGACATCTGGGTTTTTTTTGGAAAATCATGATTTTAGTTTTTTGGAAATTTACTGCCAGGGCCCAATTATGGCAATATTGCTCCAGAATATTAATGTTTTGTTGAAGACCTTCTTTGGTTGGTGATAGAAGTACCAAGTCATCAGCATATAGCAGGTATTTCACCTCTGTGTCAAATAGTGTGAGTCCTGGGGCTGGAGATTGGTCCAACATGTCTGCTAATTCATTGATATAAATGTTGAAAAGATTTGGACTCAAATTGCAGCCTTGTCTCACACCTCGACATTGTGAAAAAAATTCTGTTCTTTGGTTTTTGATTTTTATTGCACACTTATTTTCTGTGTACATACATTTTATTAAGTCATACACCTTACCACCAAGCCCACTTTGTAGAATTTTGTAGAATAGCCCTTCGTGCCAAATCGAATCAAATGCTTTTTTAAAGTCAATAAAGCAAGCAAAGATTTTGCCCTCTTTTTTTTGGTGGACGTGTTTATTAATTAGTGTGTGTAAGGTGTATATATGGTCAGTAGTGCGATGGTTAGGGAGAAAGCCAATTTGACATTTACTTATTACATTTTTTTCTTGAAGAAAGGTTTGAATTCTTGAATTCAAAATGCTACAGAAAATCTTTCCCAAGTTACTGTTGACGCAAATTCCCCTGTAATTATTGGGGTCTGATTTGTCTCCACTTTTGTGGATAGGGGAGATGAGCCCCTGGTTCCAGACATCAGGGAAGCAGCCAGAAGTTAAAACCATGTTGAACAATTTAAGCACAGCATTTTGCAACTCAGGTGTGCTGTTTTTCAGCATTTCATTTCTGATGTTGTCTACACCACAAGCCTTTTTTGATTTAATAGATTTTAGCTTTTCATTTAGTTCTTGTTGGGTTATTGGGTAATCTAATGGATTTTGGTTGTTTTTAATGACTGATTCCAGGATGTTCAATTTTTCTTTAATTTCTAATTGGTTCTGGTTTAAGTCTTTTTGTGGGATGTTTTTGTATAGATTATCAAAGTAAGTTTTCCAAATTCCTACATCTTGTATGGCTAATTCTTGTGGCTTTGTTGTGCTTAAATTGTTCCACATGTCCCAGAACTGATTTTGGTCAATTGCGTTTTCAATTTCATCAAGTGTCTTGTTGGTATAATTCCATTTCTTGCATTTCAGTGTTTGTTTATACTGTTTCAGAGTTTCAAAGTATTCATATCGTAGCTCTGGGTTGTTTTGCTGCTTATGTTTTTTGTTTGACATTTGTCTTAGGTGTTTTCTAATTGTTTTACATTCATTATCAAACCATTTGTCAGAAACATTTTGATTTTTGCTTCTGATGTTGCATTGCTTTGGTTTTCTCAAATTTGCTTTCGATGCTGCTTTTTGGAATATGCAGTTGATGTTTTGGGTAGCTGAATTGACACCATCTTTATTGTTTTGGTACTGTGAGTTATTGAAAAACTGTATAGAGTTCATCATTTCATTTGAGTTCAATGTTTCAATGAATGCCTCTGCACTGTTTGGAGCCCATCTGAACGATTGGTTTATGTTGTAAAGTTTATTGGGCTGTTTTTTTGAATGAATATTGCCGGTTAATTTCTTCAGAAACACGTTGATCTGACTGTGATCTGACAATGGTGTCTGTGGTCTGACAGTGAATGCACTAATGGAGGAGGGGTCAATGTCAGTGATGGCATAATCGACTACACTTGTCCCAAGAGCTGAGCAGTAAGTAAACTGACCTAAAGAGTCCCCTCTGATTCTACCATTAAGCATGTACAGGCCTAAGGCTCGACAGAGATGTACTAACTCTTTTCCATTTTTGTTCAGTATTTGGTCAGGACTGTTTCTATTATTTATAATAGGGCTACTGTACAAGGAGGGGTGTCCAAATATGTGGTGGTTACCTCCCGCATCAGTGTAGTCAGGCTCAGAACCTGTTCTTGCATTGAAATCTCCACAAAGAAGCACTTTACCCTGCGCCTGAAATGTAATGATTTCTGTCTGGAGATTGTCAAAAAACTGATCATCATAATATGATGAATCTGAAGGAGGAGCATAAGCTGCACATATGTATACATCATTGTCACAATAGATTGTACCTTTGTTAAGTTTTAGCCAAATGTGAGTGGTACCTTTTTTCATTTCATTCAGTGCTAAGTCCTGCTTATGCCAAATGATGATTCCACCTGAGTCTCGGCCCCGTTTAACATTTTTATGTTTGATTGATGGTAGTAAACTTTCTCTATAGCCTGAGGGACACTGAGTATCTATGTCTCCACGACACCATGTTTCCAGTAGGATTATGATGTCCTGTCCCTTGATGTTTTTAATCAATTCTGGATTAGTTGTTTTATAACCAAAATGTGAAGAGTATAGGCCCTGGATATTCCAAGAGCTGATAGTTAATGATCTCATTTATAATAAGTGATATTCACTGGTTTGAGTAAAGTACATCGAAAAAAACAAAAAAAATAAAATATGTATATATACATATATATACATACACATATACATATATATACATACATATATACACATATACATACATATATACATACACATACATATATATATACATATATATATACATACACATACATATATACATACACATACATATACACACATACATACATACATACATACACACACACACACACACATACATACACACACACACACATACATACATACATATATATATATACATATATATACACATACACATACATATACATATATATATATATATATATATACACATACATGCACATACACATATACACACATACATACATACATACACACACACGCGCACACACACACACACACACACACCATTACATATAATAATTATTATAATACAGGTGTCAATACATTTAGGAATATTTGTAAACAAATGAATAAGAATGGAATAAGATTGCATTGTACTTATGTTATGTGCAATCTGCAACCCTGTGTGTTTGTGTGTGTGTGTGTGCGCGTGCGTGCCCGTGTGTGAATTAAAGGGACTGTCTAGCTCAGTAGTCTGCATATTAGTTGCAGTAGTTGGCGCACCTCTCCTATCTCTGATTGTTCTAGGGGTCTTCTGCCAGAGGTTACCTCAGCATATGTAGGCT
>NC_143036.1:84822366-84827366 GCF_057628025.1 Oncorhynchus mykiss | reverse complement strand
TTGGTTGGTGATAGAAGTACCAAGTCATCAGCATATAGCAGGTATTTCACCTCTGTGTCAAATAGTGTGAGTCCTGGGGCTGGAGATTGGTCCAACATGTCTGCTAATTCATTGATATAAATGTTGAAAAGATTTGGACTCAAATTGCAGCCTTGTCTCACACCTCGACATTGTGAAAAAAATTCTGTTCTTTGGTTTTTGATTTTTATTGCACACTTGTTTTTTGTGTACATACATTTTATTAAGTCATACACCTTACCACCAAGCCCACTTTGTAGAATTTTGTAGAATAGCCCTTCATGCCAAATCGAATCAAATGCTTTTTTAAAGTCAATAAAGCAAGCAAAGATTTTGCCCTCTTTTTTTTGGTGGACGTGTTTATTAATTAGTGTGTGTAAGGTGTATATATGGTCAGTAGTGCGATGGTTAGGGAGAAAGCCAATTTGACATTTACTTATTACATTTTTTTCTTGAAGAAAGGTTTGAATTCTTGAATTCAAAATGCTACAGAAAATCTTTCCCAAGTTACTGTTGACGCAAATTCCCCTGTAATTATTGGGGTCTGATTTGTCTCCACTTTTGTGGATAGGGGAGATGAGCCCCTGGTTCCAGACATCAGGGAAGCAGCCAGAAGTTAAAACCATGTTGAACAATTTAAGCACAGCATTTTGCAACTCAGGTGTGCTGTTTTTCAGCATTTCATTTCTGATGTTGTCTACACCACAAGCCTTTTTTGATTTAATAGATTTTAGCTTTTCATTTAGTTCTTGTTGGGTTATTGGGTAATCTAATGGATTTTGGTTGTTTTTAATGACTGATTCCAGGATGTTCAATTTTTCTTTAATTTCTAATTGGTTCTGGTTTAAGTCTTTTTGTGGGATGTTTTTGTATAGATTATCAAAGTAAGTTTTCCAAATTCCTACATCTTGTATGGCTAATTCTTGTGGCTTTGATGTGCTTAAATTGTTCCACATGTCCCAGAACTGATTTTGGTCAATTGCGTTTTCAATTTCATCAAGTGTCTTGTTGGTATAATTCAATTTCTTGCATTTCAGTGTTTGTTTATACTGTTTCAGAGTTTCAAAGTATTCATATCGTAGCTCTGGGTTGTTTTGCTGCTTATGTTTTTTGTTTGACATTTGTCTTAGGTGTTTTCTAATTGTTTTACATTCATTATCAAACCATTTGTCAGAAACATTTTGATTTTTGCTTCTGATGTTGCATTGCTTTGGTTTTCTCAAATTTGCTTTCGATGCTGCTTTTTGGAATATGCAGTTGATGTTTTGGGTAGCTGAATTGACACCATCTTTATTGTTTTGGTACTGTGAGTTATTGAAAAACTGTATAGAGTTCATCATTTCATTTGAGTTCAATGTTTCAATGAATGCCTCTGCACTGTTTGGAGCCCATCTGAACGATTGGTTTATGTTGTAAAGTTTATTGGGCTGTTTTTTTGAATGAATATTGCCAGTTAATTTCTTCAGAAACACGTTGATCTGACTGTGATCTGACAATGGTGTCTGTGGTCTGACAGTGAATGCACTAATGGAGGAGGGGTCAATGTCAGTGATGGCATAATCGACTACACTTGTCCCAAGAGCTGAGCAGTAAGTAAACTGACCTAAAGAGTCCCCTCTGATTCTACCATTAAGCATGTACAGACCTAAGGCTCGACAGAGATGTACCAACTCTTTTCCATTTTTGTTCAGTATTTGGTCAGGACTGTTTCTATTATTTATAATAGGGCTACTGTACAAGGAGGGGTGTCCAAATATGTGGTGGTTACCTCCCGCATCAGTGTAGTCAGGCTCAGAACCTGTTCTTGCATTGAAATCTCCACAAAGAAGCACTTTACCCTGCGCCTGAAATGTAATGATTTCTGTCTGGAGATTGTCAAAAAACTGATCATCATAATATGATGAATCTGAAGGAGGAGCATAAGCTGCACATATGTATACATCATTGTCACAATAGATTGTACCTTTGTTAAGTTTTAGCCAAATGTGAGTGGTACCTTTTTTCATTTCATTCAGTGCTAAGTCCTGCTTATGCCAAATGATGATTCCACCTGAGTCTCGGCCCCGTTTAACATTTTTATGTTTGATTGATGGTAGTAAACTTTCTCTATAGCCTGAGGGACACTGAGTATCTATGTCTCCACGACACCATGTTTCCAGTAGGATTATGATGTCCTGTCCCTTGATGTTTTTAATCAATTCTGGATTAGTTGTTTTATAACCAAAATGTGAAGAGTATAGGCCCTGGATATTCCAAGAGCTGATAGTTAATGATCTCATTTATAATAAGTGATATTCACTGGTTTGAGTAAAGTACATCGAAAATAACAAAAAAAATAAAATACTATATATATATATATATATATATATACATATATACATACATACACATATACACATATACATACATATATACATACACATACATATATATATATATATATATATATATACATACATACACATACACATACATACACACATATACATACACATACATATACACACACACACACACACACACACACACACACACACACACACACACACACATACATACACACACACATACATACATACATACATACATATATATACATATATATACACATACACATATATATATATATATATATATATACACACATACATGCACATACACATATACACACATACATACATACATACACACACACGCGCACACACACACACACACACACACCATTACATATAATAATTATTATAATACAGGTGTCAATACATTTAGGAATATTTGTAAACAAATGAATAAGAATGGAATAAGATTGCATTGTACTTATGTTATGTGCAATCTGCAACCCTGTGTGTTTGTGTGTGTGTGTGTGCGCGTGCGTGCCCGTGTGTGAATTAAAGGGACTGTCTAGCTCAGTAGTCTGCATATTAGTTGCAGTAGTTGGCGCACCTCTCCTATCTCTGATTGTTCTAGGGGTCTTCTGCCAGAGGTTACCTCAGCATATGTAGGCTGACGATCTAATTGATACATGGTGTGGACTGCATCATGTGGTCTACTTCCCTGAAGGGCAGTGTTCTGACCGACCCTGGAGTAGTGGTCAGAGCTGTGTTGTGATGGGCTGGGTCTAGTAGAGCTGTGTTGTGATGGGACAGGTCTAGTAGAGCTGTGTTGTGATGGGCCGGGTCTAGTAGAGCTGCGTTGTGATGGGCCGGGTCTAGTAGAGCTGTGTTGTGATGGGCCGGGTCTAGTAGAGCTGTGTTGTGATGGGCCGGGTCTAGTAGAGCTTTGTTGTGATGGGCCAGGTCTAGTAGAGCTGTGTTGTGATGGGCCAGGTCTAGTAGAGCTGTGTTGTGATGGGCCAGGTCTAGTAGAGCTTTGTTGTGATGGGCCAGGTCTAGTAGAGCTGTGTTGTGATGGGCCGGGTCTAGTAGAGCTGTGCTGTGTTGGGCCTGGTCTAGTAGAGCTGTGCTGTGTTGGGCCTGGTCTAGTAGAGCTGTGCTGTAATAAGCCATGTCTGGCTCTTTTCTCCTCGGGATGGTGGAGGTACTGTTGTTTCAGAAGGTGGGGCGTGGGACCTTTGTTGCTGGGGTGATGGGTGTGTGGGTCCCTGCCAAGTGTTGCATCTTTTAGGTCCTTGGCAAAGGTTCTGATACTGTCCTGATCAAGATGTATATTATCATATAAGTGTTGACATGTCAGAGTGGGGTGGTGAGCCGTTCTGACGTTGAGCAGTGAGGCACAGTCCACAGTGATCTGTTGATTTATTTTGTCGATCAACTTTTCTGGGAAGTCTTTTCTTGGTAGGAGGGTGGACACAACTATATTGGTTGTTGGGAACATAGCCTGTGCCCGTTCTGCCACTCTTCTCACTGCCCCAGATACATTTTCACCTTTGGCATGAAGGTCGTTTGTGCCAGTGTGGATGATGATGTTGTCAGGGGTGTCAATCCTGGTCTGACTGAGTAGCTGCATTGCACTCTCAGTTGTAGGACACCAGAACTTATACACCTGGTGTCTAGGGAATAATCTTTCCTGGACTAAGAACTTCCCATTTGAATCAATTAGAATTGCAGTTGTGGGTGATTGTCTGGGTGGAGCAGACTGGGAGGCTGGTATTCTGACCTGGGCTGGAGCAGACTGGGAGGCTGGTAGGTTAACCTGGGCTGGAGCAGACTGGGAGGCTGGTATTCTGACCTGGGCTGGAGCAGACTGGGAGGCTGGTAGGTTGACCTGGGCTGGAGCAGACTGGGAGGCTGGTAGGTTAACCTGGGCTGGAGCAGACTGGGAGGCTGGTATTCTGACCTGGGCTGGAGCAGACTGGGAGGCTGGTAGGTTGACCTGGGCTGGAGCAGACTGAGAGGCTGGTAGGTTGACCTGGGCTGGAGCAGACTGGTAGGCTGGTGCAGTGTCATCCGGCTGTGTAGTGGAGGCCATGCTGGTCTCAGGTTCTGCTTGTGTTGTACCAAGCTGGTGGACATGTTTTCTCGATGCAGAGGACACAATGACTCTCTGCCGGTTGAGGGTGTCAATGTACCTCTCTTTTTGTTCGAGCTCCTTTCTTGTTGTGCTCAGATGGTCTCTGAGGTCATCATTTGTCTGACTCAGCTTGTCCATTCTGCTTTCTAATTTAGCTATGGATGCTCTGCTCTCCTCCCTGAACTGTTTCATCTCTTCTTTGAGTTTCTGGACAGTGTCCTCCTCTTGAAGCTTCTTCTCTCTGAGTTCTATGACCTCTGCTTCGACTAGAGAGAGGGTGTTGTGGAAACGTTGCATAGCAGGTGTTCTTATTGAAATTGTCATGTCCTTGACTCTGTCTGCTGCAGGTGAGGTAGGTAAAGGGACGTTGAGGGCTTCCTGCTGGGTCACAGAGACCATTGGGGTCTGCTTTTCTCCATCTCCCTCCTTGACTTTTTCCTCATTTTCTGAGATGATGTCAGCGTCTTCTTTTAGGGTAGCAAACCTATTCTCAAAAGCCTGGAGGCTTGAATCAT
>NC_143036.1:84789866-84819866 GCF_057628025.1 Oncorhynchus mykiss | reverse complement strand
TGGATACACTGAGGGATGAGGGAGCAGCACTACATGGATACACTGAGGGAGCAGCACTACATGGATACACTGAGGGAGCAGCACTACATGGATACACTGAGGGAGCAGCACTACATGGATACACTGAGGGAGCAGCACTACATTGATACACTGAGGGAGCAGTACTACATGGAGACACTGAGGGAGCAGCACAACATGGATACACTGAGGGAGCAGCACTACATGGATACACTGAGGGAGCAGCACTACATGGATACACTGAGGGAGCAGCAGTACATGGATACACTGAGGGAGCAGCACTACATGGATACACTGAGGGAGCAGCACTACATTGATACACTGAGGGAGCAGTACTACATGGAGACACTGAGGGAGCAGCACAACATGGATACACTGAGGGAGCAGCACTACATGGATACACTGAGGGAGCAGCACTACATGGATACACTGAGGGAGCAGCACTACATGGATACACTGAGGGAGCAGCACTACATGGATACACTGAGGGAGCAGCACTACATGGAGACACTGAGGGATGAGGGAGCAGCACTACATGGATACACTGAGGGAGCAGCACTACATGGATACACTAAGGGAGCAGCACTACATGGAGACACTGAGGGATGAGGGAGCAGCACTACATGGATACACTGAGAGAGCAGCACTACACTCATTATCTTAGTGAGGTGTAGTTTTGAGATACCAACACATTATCATAATTCACACAATTAAACTGTGAATGGCAGCAAGGAACTGGGTATCTGAGTTCTCTTGTTCCACCTACACCAACGAGGGGGTGGTTGCAGTGGGGTAATGGATGGAAGGAGGGAGGGAGGGGATGGGAGGGGTGTAAACAGCCACACTCCAGGTTGAGGGGGCAGTAGAAGGGGGTAGGAGGGGGGCAGACAGCCACACTCCAGGTTGAGGGGGCAGTAGAAGGGGGTAGGAGGGGGGCAGATAGCCACACCCCAGGCTGAGGGGGCAGTAGAAGGGGGTAGGAGGGGTGTAAACAGCCATACTCCAGGTTGAGGGGGCAGTAGAAGGGGGTAGGAGGGGGGCAGACAGCCACACTCCAGGTTGAGGGGGCAGTAGAAGGGGGTAGGAGGGGGGCAGATAGCCACACCCCAGGCTGAGGGGGCAGTAGAAGGGGGTAGGAGGGGGGCAGACAACCACACCCCAGGTTGAGAGGGCAGTAGAAGGTTCCAGAAAGCTCAGGACGGACAGAGGCAGCCAGCGTGGGAGAAGGAATTTTTAAAAGTCGGAAAATCTGTCCTTTCCTGAGGGATGGATACCTGGAAAAAACATTGGTGTGGATTTCAGGGAAAAAGCAGAGAGAACAAATGAGAGAAGCCAATAGGAGGGAGGTAGACAGACAGATGGGGGAAGCTGTGTGTGTGTGTGTGTGTGTGTGTGTGTGTGTGTGTGTGTGTGTGTGTGAGTGTGTGTGTGTGTGTGTGTGTGTGTGTGTGTGTGTGTACAGTATGTGTGTGTGTGTGTGTGTGTTTGTGTGTCGGACAGATAGAGAGCTCTGAGAGGAGCTTATTAAAAACACGACAAACACCTTGAAGCTGAACACAGTATTTCAATTAAACTAGTTCCTGGCCTTCTCTGCCATCTCATAACAGACTGCTGAGAGCATTATAATCTACAGGTCTGTTTCCCTCCCACTGAGAGTGCCTTCTCTTTAGTTATAGGAGGGGAATGGGTGTCTCTGTCTGTCTAGAGTACCTTGTCTTTAGTTATAGGAGGGGAATGGGTGTCTCTGTCTAGAGTACCTTCTCTTTAGTTATAGGAGGGGAATGGGTGTCTCTGTCTGTCTAGAGTACCTTCTCTTTAGTTATAGGAGGGGAATGGGTGTCTATGTCTAGAGTATCTTCTCTTTAGTTATAGGAGGGGAATGGGTGTCTCTGTCTAGAGTACCTTCTCTTTAGTTATAGGAGGGGAATGGGTGTCTCTGTCTAGAGTACCTTCTCTTTAGTTATAGGAGGGGAATTGGTGTCTCTGTCTGTCTAGAGTACCTTCTCTTTAGTCATAGGAGGGGAATGGGTGTCTCTGTCTAGAGTACCTTCTCTTTAGTCATAGGAAGGGAATGGGTGTCCCTGTCTAGAGGACCTTCTCTTTAGTTATAGGAGGGGAATAGGTGTCTCTGTCTAGAGTATCTTCTCTTTAGTTATAGGAGGGGAATGGGTGTCTCTGTCTAGAGTATCTTCTCTTTAGTTATAGGAGGGGAATGGGTGTCTCTGTCTGTCTAGAGTAGCTTCTCTTTAGTCATAGGAGGGGAATGGGTGTCTCTGTCTGTCTAGAGTATCTTCTCTTTAGTTATAGGAAGGGAATTGGTGTCTCTGTCTGTCTAGAGTACCTTCTCTTTAGTCATAGGAGGGGAATGGGTGTCTCTGTCTGTCTAGAGTATCTTCTCTTTAGTTATAGGAAGGGAATTGGTGTCTCTGTCTGTCTAGAGTACCTTCTCTTTAGTTATAGGAGGGGAATGGGTGTCCCTGTCTAGAGTACCTTCTCTTTAGTTATAGGAGGGGAATGGGTGTCTCTGTCTAGAGTATCTTCTCTTTAGTTATAGGAGGGGAATAGGTGTCTATGTCTAGAGTATCTTCTCTTTAGTTATAGGAGGGGAATAGGTGTCTATGTCTAGAGTATCTTCTCTTTAGTTATAGGAGGGGAATAGGTGTCTCTGTCTAGAGTATCTTCTCTTTAGTTATAGGAGGGGAATAGGTGTCTATGTCTAGAGTACCTTCTCTTTAGTCATAGGAGGGGAATGGGTGTCTCTGTCTGTCTAGAGTATCTTCTCTTTAGTTATAGGAGGGGAATAGGTGTCTATGTCTAGAGTATCTTCTCTTTAGTCATGGGAGGGGAATGGGTGTCTCTGTCTGTCTAGAGTACCTTTTCTTTAGTTATATGAGGGGAATGGGTGTCTCTGTCTAGAGTATCTTCTCTTTAGTTATAGGAGGGGAATGGGTGTCTCTGTCTGTCTAGAGTACCTTCTCTTTAGTTATAGGAGGGGAATGGGTGTCTCTGTCTGTCTAGAGTACCTTCTCTTTAGTTATAGGAGGGGAATGGGTGTCTCTGTCTGTCTAGAGTACCTTCTCTTTAGTTATAGGAGGGGAATGGGTGTCTATGTCTAGAGTATCTTCTCTTTAGTTATAGGAGGGGAATGGGTGTCTGTCTGTCTAGAGTACCTTCCCTTGAGTCATAAGAGGGGAATGGGTGTCTCTGTCTGTCTAGAGTACCTTCTCTTTAGTTATAGGAGGGGAATGGGTGTCCCTGTCTAGAGTACCTTCTCTTTAGTTATAGGAGGGGAATTGGTGTCTCTGTCTGTCTAGAGTATCTTCTCTTTAGTTATAGGAGGGGAATGGGTGTCTCTGTCTGTCTAGAGTACCTTCTCTTTAGTTATAGGAGGGGAATGGGTGTCTCTGTCTAGAGTACCTTCTCTTTAGTTATAGGAGGGGAATGGGTGTCTCTGTCCGTAGCAGGCTGGAGGAGTAGCCAGCAGTGTCCGTCAGTCCCACACAGGCGGTGTGTGACAGCATTTGAAGGTGGCGTGGAGCACAGCATGCTGGGTAGTGTCTAGGGATGGTGGTGCGTCTAGGGATGCTGGTGTGTCTAGGGATGGTGGTGTGTCTAGGGATGGTGGTGTTTCTTGGGAGGGTGGTGTGGAGCACAGCATGCTGGGTAGTGTCTAGGGATGGTGGTGTGTCTAGGGATGCTGGTGTGTCTAGGGATGGTGGTGTGTCTAGGGATGGTGGTGTGTCTTGGCATGCTGGGTAGTGTCTTGGGAGGGTGGTGTGGAGCACGGCATGCTGGGTAGTGTCTAGGGATGGTGGTGTGTCTTGGGATGGTGGTGTGTCTTCGGAGGGTGGTGTGGAGCACGGCATGCTGGGTAGTGTCTAGGGATGGTGGTGTGTGAAGCTGCAGCCCCAACGTTTAAAAAAGCCCTGTGGTTCAAGAGGTTGGAGCAGCACGCTGGGTAGATGAGACCCTGGAGTTGAGAGAAGAGAGGAGAACACAGACTGAGAGAGAAGCCAACCAACCAGGGTTTACAGACAGGAGAAGTCTCTAATGGGAAGACAGAGAGAGAAGCCAACCAACCAGGGTTTACAGACAGGAGAAGTCTCTAATGGGAAGACAGAGAGAGAAGCCAACCAACCAGAGTTTACAGACAGAGAGAAGCCAACCAACCAGGGTTTACAGACAGGAGAAGTCTCTAATGGGGAAGACAGAGAGAAGCCAACCAACCAGGGTTTACAGACAGAGAGAAGCCAACCAACCAGGGTTTACAGACAGGAGAAGTCTCTAATGGGAAGACAGAGAGAGAAGCCAACCAACCAGGGTTTACAGACAGGAGAAGTCTCTAATGGGAAGACAGAGAGAGAAGCCAACCAACCAGGGTTTACAGACAGGAGAAGTCTCTAATGGGAAGACAGAGAGAGAAGCCAACCAACCAGGGTTTACAGACAGGAGAAGTCTCTAATGGGAAGACTGAGAGAGAACCCAACCAACCAGGGTTTACAGACAGGAGAAGTCTCGAATGGGAAGACAGAGAGAGAAGCCAACCAACCAGAGTTACAGACAGAGAGAAGCCAACCAACCAGGGTTTACAGACAGAGAGAAGCCAACCAACCAGGGTTTACAGACAACGAGAAGCCAACCAACCAGGGTTTACAGACAGAGAGAAGCCAACCAACCAGGGTTTACAGACAGGAGAAGTCTCTAATGGGAAGACAGAGAGAAGCCAACCAACCAGGGTTTACAGACAGAGAGAAGCCAACCAACCAGGGTTTACAGACAGGAGAAGTCTCTAATGGGAAGACAGAGAGAAGCCAACCAACCAGGGTTTACAGACAGGAGATGTCTCTAATGGGAAGACAGAGAGAGAAGCCAACCAACCAGGGTTTACAGACAGGAGATGTCTCTAATGGGAAGACAGAGAGAGAAGCCAACCAACCAGGGTTTACAGACAGGAGATGTCTCTAATGGGAAGACTGAGAGAGAAGCCAACCAACCAGGGTTTACAGACAGGAGAAGTCTCTAATGGGAAGACTGAGCGAGAAGCCAACCAACCAGGGTTTACAGACAGGAGATGTCTCTAATGGGAAGACAGAGAGAACAGCCAACCAGGGATTACAGACAGGAGAAGTCTCTAATGGGAAGACAGAGAGAAGCCACCCAACCAGGGTTTACAGACAGGAGAAGTCTCTAATGGGAAGACAGAGAGAGAAGCCAACCAACCAGGGTTTACAGACAGGAGATGTCTCTAATGGGAAGACAGAGAGAGAAGCCAACCAACCAGGGTTTACAGACAGGAGAAGTCTCTAATGGGAAGACAGAGAGAGAAGCCAACCAACCAGGGTTTACAGACAGGAGATGTCTCTAATGGGAAGACTGAGAGAGAAGCCAACCAACCAGGGTTTACAGACAGGAGAAGTCTCTAATGGGAAGACTGAGAGAGAAGCCAACCAACCAGGGTTTACAGACAGGAGATGTCTCTAATGGAAAGACAGAGAGAGAAGCCAACCAACCAGGGTTTACAGACAGGAGATGTCTCTAATGGAAAGACAGAGAGCGAAGCCAACCAACCAGGGTTTACAGACAGAGAGAAGCCAACCAACCAGGGTTTACAGACAGGAGATGTCTCTAATGGGAAGACAGAGAGAGAAGCCAACCAACCAGGGTTTACAGACAGAGAGAAGCCAACCAACCAGGGTTTACAGACAGGAGAAGTCTCTAATGGGAAGACAGAGAGATGCCAACCAACCAGGGTTTACAGACAGAGAGAAGCCAACCAACCAGGGTTTACAGACAGGAGAAGTCTCTAATGGGAAGACAGAGAGAAGCCAACCAACAAGGGTTTATAGACAGAGAGAAGCCAACCAACCAGGGTTTACAGACAGGAGAAGTCTCTAATGGGAAGACAGAGAGAAGCCAACCAACCAGGGTTTACAGACAGGAGAAGTATCTAATGGGAAGACAGAGAGAGAAGCCAACCAACCAGGGTTTACAGACAGGAGATGTCTCTAATGGGAAGACTGAGAGAGAAGCCAACCAACCAGGGTTTACAGACAGGAGATGCCTCTAATGGGAAGACTGAGAGAGAAGCCAACCAACCAGGGTTTACAGACAGGAGAAGTCTCTAATGGGAATACAGAGAGAGAAGCCAACCAACCAGGGTTTACAGACAGAGAGAAGCCAACCAACCAGGGTTTACAGACAGAGAGAAGCCATCCACGGAGGGCAGAGAAAGTTAAAGGTTTTTGATCACCGCCGCTGACAGGAGCTTTTAGAGAACCACGTTACCACATCTCATACAAACATGTTGAATACAAACGTGAAAGGGGATGAAACAGGAAAACAGCCTTACTGAGGGACTGTCAACAAAAGATCATAGGAGATAAGAGGAACAGGAAAACAGCCTTACTGAGGGACTGTCAACAAAACATCTTAGGAGATAAGAGGAACAGGAAAACAGCCTTACGGAGGAGGGACTGTCAACAAAACATCATAGGAGATAAGAGGAACAGGAAAACAGCCTTACGGAGGAGGGACTGTCAACAAAAGATCATAGGAGATAAGAGGAACAGGAAAACAGCCTTATGGAGGAGGGACTGTCAACAAAAGATCATAGGAGATAAGAGGAACAGGAAAACAGCCTTACTGAGGGACTGTCAACAAAAGATCATAGGAGATAAGAGGAACAGGAAAACAGCCTTACGGAGGAGGGACTGTCAACAAAAGATCTTAGGAGATAAGAGGAACAGGAAAACAGCCTTACGGAGGGACTGTCAACAAAAGATCTTAGGAGATAAGAGAAACAGTGGAATATTGTCCCACTCCTCTTCAATGGCTGTGTGAAGTTGCTGGATATTGGGCAGGAACTGGAACACGCTGTCGTACACGTCGATCCCAGACATGCTCAATGGGGTGACATGTCTGGTGAGGATGCAGGCCATGGAAGAACTGGGAGATTTTCAGCTTCCAGGTATTGTGTAGAGATCCTAGCGACATGGGGCCGTTCATTATCATGCTGAAACATGAGGTGATGGCAAGGGATGAACAGTACGACAAAGGGCTTCATGATCTCGTCACGGTATCTCTGTGCATTGAAATCTGTAGCTAATGCCTGCCCATAGCATAACCCCACTGCCTACATGGTGCATTCTGCTCACAATGTTGACCCACATGACGTCAGACTCGTCTGCCATCTGCCCGGTACAGTTGAAACCGAGATTCAACTCTGAAGAGCACACTTCTCCAGCGTGCCAGTGACCATCGAAGGTGAGCAGCCCAAGACTACCTGTAGGGTAAGATATCCTCCTCCTGTATATCCTGTGAGGAGGCAGCCCAAGACTACCTGTAGGGTAAGAGAACCTCCTCCTGTATATCCTGTGAGGAGGCAGCCCAGGACTACCTGTAGGGTAAGAGAACCTCCTCCTGTATATCCTGTGAGGATGCAGCCCAAGACTACCTGTAGGGTAAGAGAACCTCCTCCTGTATATCCTGTGAGGAGGCAGCCCAAGACTACCTGTAGGGTAAGAGAACCTCCTCCTGTATATCCTGTGAGGAGGCAGCCCAAGACTACCTGTAGGGTAAGAGAACCTCCTCCGGTATATCCTGTGAGGAGGCAGCCCAAGACTACCTGTAGGGTAAGAGAACCTCCTCCTGTATATCCTGTGAGGAGGCAGCCCAAGACTACCTGTAGGGTAAGAGAACCTCCTCCTGTATATCCTGTGAGGAGGCAGCCCAAGACTACCTGTAGGGTAAGAGAACCTCCTCCTGTATATCCAGCGTTAGAGACAGTGGGTATTTTAAGAGAGACAGGAACATCACTGTGGAGAGGACTAGCCCAGTCAAACATCAATAGGTAGCACTGCTTTTCAATAAAAGGAAATGTTTACTTTGGCCTTTATGTTAAAACTACTGACTCTCCCTCTGTCTTTTTCTCCAACAACTTCCCAGGGAAAAGCTCACATGACACATGTATAGATCCTGTTCCAACCCTGAAATTAGGAGGGCTGTTTCCCCTTTTTAAAAGCAGTCCTACCAGGGAAGTTGCTGAGTGGGCCGGATATAAGGAGTATTGGGATACAGGGGTACAGGGAAGCTGCTGAGTGGGCCGGATATAAGGAGTATTGGGGTACAGGGGTACAGGGAAGCTGCTGAGTGGGCCGGATATAAGGAGTATTGGGGTACAGGGGTACAGAGGTACAGGGAAGCTGCTGAGTAGGCCGGATATAAGGAATATTGCGGTACAGGGGTACAGGGAAGCTGCTGAGTGGGCCGGATATAAGGAGTATTGGGATACAGGGGTACAGGGGTACAGGGATACAGGGGTACAAGGGTACAGGGATACAGGGGTACAAGGGTACAGGGATAGGTGCTGAGTAGGCCAGATATAAGGAGTATTGGGGTACAGGGGTACAGGGAAGCTGCTGAGTGGGCCGGATATAAGGGGTATTGGGATACAGGGGTACAGGGATAGGTGCTGAGTGGGCCGGATATAAGGAGTATTGGGATACAGGGGTACAGGGATAGGTGCTGAGTGGGCCGGATATAAGGAGTATTGGGATACAGGGGTACAGGGAAGCTGC
Organism: Oncorhynchus mykiss; assembly: GCF_057628025.1. Lineage (NCBI taxonomy): Eukaryota > Metazoa > Chordata > Actinopteri > Salmoniformes > Salmonidae > Oncorhynchus > Oncorhynchus mykiss. The sequence continues at coordinate 84,811,272 of NC_143036.1, read as the reverse complement.
TGAGTGGGCCGGATATAAGGAGTATTGGGATGCAGGGGTACAGGGAAGCTGCTGAGTGGGCCGGATATAAGGAGTATTGGGATACAGGGGTACAGGGATAGGTGCTGAGTGGGCCGGATATAAGGAGTATTGGGATACAGGGGTACAGGGGTACAGGGGTACAGGGAAGCTGCTGAGTGGGCCGGATATAAGGAGTATTGGGATACAGGGGTACAGGGAAGCTGCTGAGTGGGCCGGATATAAGGAGTATTGGGGTACAGGGGTACAGGGAAGCTGCTGAGTGGGCCGGATATAAGGAGTATTGGGGTACAGGGGTACAGGGGTACAGGGAAGCGGCTGAGTGGGCCGGATATAAGGAGTATTGGGGTACAGGGGTACAGGGAAGCTGCTGAGTGGGCCGGATATAAGTAGTATTGGGATACAGGGGTACAGGGAAGCTGCTGAGTGGGCCGGATATAAGGAGTATTGGGGTACAGGGGTACAGGGGTACAGGGAAGCTGCTGAGTGGGCCGGATATAAGGAGTATTGGGATTCAGGGGTACAGGGGTATAGGGGTACAGGGATACAGGGGTACAGGGGTACAGGGATTTAGGGGTACAGGGGTACAGGGATAGGTGCCCGGTGAAAGGAAGGCTGCTTCAAAGAGCCAGTCACGCAGAGAGGATCTAGAAACCTGCTTTAAAATGGCTGCACGCAGACGAGTCGGGACCTGGGAATGGCTGAACAAACACAGTTCCAACACAGTGACTAATCTAATTCTCCACTTACAGCATTATTAAGCGTATAGAACGATATGTAGCAGCTGTATCGAGTCACACTTTCAAGAAATCCTTGAAACATTGGCGTGTGATTTCTCCGGAGTAGTGCCAGTCTTCAGGCACACTGACAACTGAACACCGGTCTGTTTATGTTGACATTGTATATATTTCTACATAATGGCTCCCATGAATTTGAACTCTCAAAAAAAGACTCTTGTGGGGAAAAAAAAATCCCTCATCCGTGCTCCAGGACAGGTTCCAGATAAGTGTCTTTGAGTGGATCCTATCAGATCTCAAATCTGTTTTTTCAACTCTGCCTTTAATGGGGAGAAAGGCTTATTGGGTAGTTTATCAAAAAAGGGAAAATATTGGCTTTAGGTATTCCACTGTAATTCAATTTCATGCACACTATTCCCCAAGACCAAACTTTTCCTCTCAAACACATTTCTCCTCCACGAAATCCTCTATCCTGAAACCCTGAGGGGGAAATGGGCTGTTTGAAGGGTAATGTCAGGTTGGAAATGGGAGGTACGGATGGTAAGTGCTTATTTATGTTAAGAAGTCAGTCATCAATCACATTTCTTGATTTAGTGTCATAAACCACAGGGATAGAGTAGCAATACGTATCTTTCTCCTCCTCCTCCTCCTCCTCCTCCTCCTCCTCCCCCTCCTCCTCATCTTCCTCCTTCTCCTTCTTCTTCTTCTTTTTCTTCTTCTTCTTCGTCCCTGTCTCCATCTTCGTCTTCTTCCTCATTCAGACATACACTAAAACTCAGAATGACCCAGATGTCTCCTGTAACTCGCCCAGTTTCTGACTCAGCTGTGACGTCTGCACCCTACAGAGCCCATACAAACCCTCTTCCTAAGGCATTAAGCTGCAGCAGCGTTACATGACGGTATGACTACCACCATAGATCTTAATAAGTACAGAAGTATGTAGGGTGGGATTGTGTAAATATTATTGATGGCAAAGTCAAATCCCAGCAAACCAAAATCTAGTTCTGCGAAAGTACCCAGAACATTCGTTAGCGTTGCTGATGATTTGTATAAAACATTTGCCTGATGTTGTTAGAACGTTCCTAGAACACAATTAATGTGTTATTTAAAAGGAGGAGTTGGTGTCCCTGGAGGAGTTGGTGTCCCTGGAGGAGTTGGTGTCCCTGGGGGAGTTGGTGTCCCTGGAGGAGTTGGGGAGTTGTGTCCCTGGAGGAGTTGGTGTCCCTGGAGGAGTTGGTGTCCCTGGAGGAGTTGGTGTACCTGGAGGAGTTGGTGTCCCTGGAGGAGTTGGTGTCCCTGGAGGAGTTGGTGTCCCTGGAGGAGTTGGTGTCCCTGGAGGAGTTGGTGTCCCTGGAGGAGTTGGTGTCCCTGGAGGAGTTGGGGAGTTGGTGTCCCTGGAGGAGTTGGTGTCCCTGGAGGAGTTGGGGAGTTGGTGTCCCTGGAGGAGTTGGTGTCCCTGGAGGAGTTGGGGAGTTGGTGTCCCTGGAGGAGTTGGGGAGTTGGTGTCCCTGGGGGAGTTGGTGTCCCTGGGGGAGTTAGTGTCCCTGGAGGAGTTGGGGAGTTGGTGTCCCTGGGGGAGTTGGTGTCCCTGGAGGAGTTGGGGAGTTGTGTCCCTGGGGGAGTTAGTGTCCCTGGAGGAGTTGGGGAGTTGGTGTCCCTGGGGGAGTTGGTGTCCCTGGAGGAGTTGGTGTCCCTGGAGGAGTTGGTGTCCCTGGGGGAGTTAGTGTCCCTGGAGGAGTTGGGGAGTTGGTGTCCCTGGGGGAGTTGGTGTCCCTGGAGGAGTTGGTGTCCCTGGAGGAGTTGGTGTCCCTGGAGGAGTTAGTGTCCCTGGAGGAGTTGGGGAGTTGGTGTCCCTGGGGGAGTTGGTGTCCCTGGAGGAGTTGGTGTCCCTGGAGGAGTTGGGGAGTTGGTGTCCCTGGGGGAGTTGGTGTCCCTGGAGGAGTTGGGGAGTTGTGTCCCTGGGGGAGTTAGTGTCCCTGGAGGAGTTGGGGAGTTGTGTCCCTGGGGGAGTTGGTGTCCCTGGGGGAGTTGGTGTCCCTGGAGGAGTTGGTGTCCCTGGAGGAGTTGGTGTCCCTGGAGGAGTAGGTGTCCCTGGAGGAGTTGGGGAGTTGTGTCCCTGGGGGAGTTGTGTCTCTGGGGGAGTTGGTGTCCCTGGAGGAGTTGGTGTCCCTGGAGGAGTTGTGTCCCTGGGGGAGTTGGTGTCCCTGGAGGAGTTGGTGTCCCTGGAGGAGTTGTGTCCCTGGGGGAGTTGTGTCCCTGGAGGAGTTGGGGAGTTGTGTCCCTGGGGGAGTTGGTGTCCCTGGAGGAGTTGGGGAGTTGTAGTCCCTGGAGGAGTTGGTGTCCCTGGAGGAGTTGGGGAGTTGGAGTCCCTGGAGGAGTTGGTGTCCCTGGGGGAGTTGGTGTCCCTGGAGGAGTTGGTGTCCCTGGAGGAGTTCGTGTCCCTGGAGGACTTGGTGTCCCTGTAGTTGTTACCCCATGTAGCTGGTTCTAGTTGTTACCCCATGTCACTGGCTTGTTGTTGTTTTACTTCACACACACACACACACACACACACACACACACACACACACACACACACACACACACACACACACACACACACACACACACACACACACACACACACACAGTTGGTTAGCTGTATTTGTGCTGTTGCCAGAGTCTTCTGTCTGTTGTCCGTCTTGTCTTACATGGCTTCTTCTTCTTTATCCCCCATCCTCTCAGAAGGCCTTTAGCTTCATGCTAGGGCGTCTTGTCTTACATAGCTTCTTCTTCTTTATCCCCCATCCTCTCAGAAGGCCTTTAGCTTCCTGCTAGGGCGTCTTGTCTTACATAGCTTCTTCTTCTTTATCCCTCATCTTCTCAGAAGGCCTTTAGCTTCCTGCTAGGGCGTCTTGTCTTACATTGCTTCTTCTTCTTTATCCTTCATCCTCTCAGAAGGCCTTTAGCTTCCTGCTAGGGCGTCTTGTCGTACATAGCTTCTTCTTCTTTATCCCCCATCCTCTCAGAAGGCCTTTAGCTTCCTGCTAGGCCGTCATTATCAATAACAATGTGTTCTTAAGACCTGCCTTGGTTAAATAAAGATACAAACTACCACATGAATGTTCTGGGTACTTGACTTCAACCAATTTTGGTTTGCTGGGAAAACATTACTGGTACATTGTGTTATTACTGTTATGATTGGGGTGGCAGGTAGCCTAGTGGTTATTATGGGGTGGCAGGTAGCCTAGTGGTTAGTATGGGGTGGCAGGTAGCCTAGTGGTTAGAGCGTTGGGCCAGTAACTGAAAGGTCGCTGGATCGAATTCCTGAGCTGACAAGGTAAAACTCTGCCGTTCTGCCCCTGAACAAGGCAGTTAACCCACTGTTCCTAGACCAGTTAACCCACTGTTCCTAGACCAGTTAACCCACTGTTCCTAGACCAGTTAACCCACTGATCCTAGACCAGTTAACCCACTGTTCCTAGACCAGTTAACCCTCCAGTTATCCCACTGTTCCCAGACCAGTTAACCCACTGTTCCTAGACCAGTTAACCCACTGTTCCTACACCAGTTAACCCACTGTTCCTAGACCAGTTAACCCACCGTTCCTAGACCAGTTAACCCACTGTTCCTAGACCAGTTAACCCACTGTTCCTAGACCAGTTAACCCACTGTTCCTAGACCAGTTAACCCACTGTTCCTAGACCAGTTAACCCACTGTTCCTAGACCAGTTAACCCTACTGTTCCTAGACCAGTTAACCCACTGTTCCTAGACCAGTTAACCCACTGTTCCTAGACCAGTTAACCCACTGTTCCTAGACCAGTTAACCCTACTGTTCCTAGACCAGTTAACCCCACTGTTCCTAGACCAGTTAACCCACTGTTCCCAGACCAGTTAACCCACTGTTCCCCCGGTAGGTCGTCATTGTAAATAAGATGTCGTTCTTTTAACTGACTTGTTAAATAAAGGTTACATTTATTATTTCTAATTACATTATCTGGGAACATTACTGAGAACTTAAAGAAAATTACAAGGATATTTCATTTTAAAAAATAAAACATTTTATTCATGTTTTTGGGATGTTTTTTGGGGATGTTTTATCAAAATGTTAGATAAAACCCTGACTAAAAATGAATTGGAAAATATAGCTAATGTTCGGGGAATGTTCCCGGTTGGCTGGTCTCCCACCATTTAGGAGAACTAGGTTGGTCTCCCACCATTTAGGAGAACTAGGCTGGTCTCCCACCATTTAGGAGAACTAGGCTGGTCTCCCACCATTTAGGAGAACTAGGCTGGTCTCCCACCATTTAGGAGAACTAGGTTGGTCTCCCACCATTTAGGAGAACTAGGTTGGTCTCCCACCATTTAGGAGAACTAGGCTGGTCTCCCACCATTTAGGAGAACTAGGCTGGTCTCCCACCATTTAGGAGAACTAGGCTGGTCTCCCACCATTTAGGAGAACTAGGCTGGTCTCCCACCATTTAGGAGAACTAGGCTGGTCTCCCACCATTTAGGAGAACTAGGCTGGTCTCCCACCATTTAGGAGAACTAGGCTGGTCTCCCACCATTTAGGAGAACTAGGCTGGTCTCCCACCATTTAGGAGAACTAGGCTGGTCTCCCACCATTTAGGAGAACTAGGCTGGTCTCCCACCATTTAGGAGAACTAGGCTGGTCTCCCACCATTTAGGAGAACTAGGCTGGTCTCCCACCATTTAGGAGAACTAGGCTAAAGAGACTCATCGAGGAGGATCTCTATCAGTCTAGTGTTGTAATGGAACATGACTGACTCAGCTATAGGCTTCGTTCCCAAATTATACCCCTATCCCTTTGTAGTACACTACTATTGACCAGGGCTCAAAAGGCTCAAAGAGCTCATAGGGCCCTGGTCTAAAGTAGTGCACTACATAGGGCATAGGGCCCTGGACTAAAGTAGTGCGCTACATAGGGAATATATTCCCATAGGGTTCTGGTCTAAAGTAGTGCACTACATAGGGAATAGGTTCCCATAGGGTCCTGGTCTAAAGTAGTGCACTGCATAGGGAATAGGTTCCCATAGGGCCCTGGTCTAAAGTAGTTCACTACATAGGGAATAACGTGCCATTTAGGATACAGCCATCGTTCCTGATGTGGGGAGGGTGAAAGTCTATCTGTTTGTAATGTGAGTAACTCTGACACTGCTCTGTTCCGTCTGATAGGCCCTCAACCCCTCCCCCCTCAACCTAACACCACTCTGACACTGCTCTGTTCTGTCTGATAGGCCCTCACCGCTCTCCCCCCTCAACCTAACACCACTCTGACACTGCTCTGTTCTGTCTGATAGGCCCTCACTGCTCGCCCCCCTCAACCCCTCGCCCCTCAACCTAACACCACTCTGACACTGCTCTGTTCTGTCTGATAGGCCCTCACTGCTCGCCCCCCTCAACCCCTCGCCCCTCAACCTAACACCACTCTGACACTGCTCTGTTCCATCTGATAGGCCCTCACTGCTCGCCCCCCTCAACCCCTCGCCCCTCAACCTAACACCACTCTGACACTGCTCTGTTCTGTCTGATAGGCCCTCACTGCTCGCCCCCCTCAACCCCTCGCCCCTCAACCTAACACCACTCTGACACTGTCCTGTTCTGTCTGATAGGCCCTCACTGCTCGCCCCCCTCAACCCCTCGCCCCTCAACCTAACACCACTCTGACACTGCTCTGTTCCATCTGATAGGCCCTCACCGCTCGCCCCCCTCAACCCCTCGCCCCTCAACCTAACACCACTCTGACACTGCTCTGTTCTGTCTGATAGGCCCTCACCGCTCTCCCCCCTCATCATAACACCACTCTGACACTGCTCTGTTCCATCTGATAGGCCCTCACCGCTCTCCCCCCTCAACCCCTCGCCCCTCAACCTAACACCACTCTGACACTGCTCTGTTCTGTCTGATAGGCCCTCACTGCTCGCCCCCCTCAACCCCTCGCCCCTCAACCTAACACCACTCTGACACTGCTCTGTTCTGTCTGATAGGCCCTCACCGCTCTCCCCCCTCATCATAACACCACTCTGACACTGCTCTGTTCCATCTGATAGGCCCTCACCGCTCTCCCCCCTCAACCCCTCGCCCCTCAACCTAACACCACTCTGACACTGCTCTGTTCTGTCTGATAGGCCCTCACCGCTCTCCCCCCTCATCATAACACCACTCTGACACTGCTCTGTTCTGTCTGATAGGCCCTCACTGCTCTCCCCCCTCAACCCCTCGCCCCTCAACCTAACACCACTCTGACACTGCTCTGTTCTGTCTGATAGGCCCTCACTGCTCTCCCCCCTCAACCCCTCGCCCCTCAACATAACACCACTCTGACACTGCTCTGTTCCATCTGATAGGCCCTCACTGCTCGCCCCCCTCAACCCCTCCCCCCTCATCATAACACCACTCTGACACTGCTCTGTTCCATCTGATAGGCCCTCACTGCTCGCCCCCCTCATCCCCTCCCCCCTCAACCTAACACCACTCTGACACTGCTCTGTTCCATCTGATAGGCCCTCACTGCTCTCCCCCCTCAACCCCTCCCCCCTCATCATAACACCACTCTGACACTGCTCTGTTCCATCTGATAGGCCCTCACTGCTCTCCCCCCTCAACCCCTCCCCCCTCATCATAACACCACTCTGACACTGCTCTGTTCCATCTGATAGGCCCTCACTGCTCTCCCCCCTCAACCCCTCCCCCCTCATCATAACACCACTCTGACACTGCTCTGTTCTGTCTGATAGGCCCTCACTGCTCTCCCCCCTCAACCCCTCCCCCCTCATCATAACACCACTCTGACACTGCTCTGTTCCATCTGATAGGCCCTCACTGCTCTCCCCCCTCAACCCCTCCCCCCTCATCATAACACCACTCTGACACTGCTCTGTTCCATCTGATAGGCCCTCACTGCTCTCCCCCCTCAACCCCTCCCCCCTCATCATAACACCACTCTGACACTGCTCTGTTCTGTCTGATAGGCCCTCACTGCTCGCCCCCCTCAACCCCTCGCCCCTCAACCTAACACCACTCTGACACTGCTCTGTTCCATCTGATAGGCCCTCACCGCTCGCCCCCCTCAACCCCTCCCCCCTCATCATAACACCACTCTGACACTGCTCTGTTCTGTCTGATAGGCCCTCACCCCTCGCCCCCCTCATCATACACCACTCTGACACTGCTCTGTTCCATCTGATAGGCCCTCACTGCTCGCCCCCCTCAACCCCTCCCCCCTCATCATAACACCACTCTGACACTGCTCTGTTCTGTCTGATAGGCCCTCACCGCTCGCCCCCCTCAACCCCTCCCCCCTCAACCTAACACCACTCTGACACTGCTCTGTTCCATCTGATAGGCCCTCACTGCTCGCCCCCCTCAACCCCTCCCCCCTCAACCTAACACCACTCTGACACTGCTCTGTTCTGTCTGATAGGCCCTCACCGCTCTCCCCCCTCAACCCCTCCCCCCTCATCATAACACCACTCTGACACTGCTCTGTTCCGTCTGATAGGCCCTCACCGCTCGCCCCCCTCAACCCCTCCCCCCTCATCATAACACCACTCTGACACTGCTCTGTTCCATCTGATAGGCCCTCACTGCTCTCCCCCCTCAACCCCTCCCCCCTCATCATAACACCACTCTGACACTGCTCTGTTCCATCTGATAGGCCCTCACCGCTCGCCCCCCTCAACCCCTCCCCCCTCATCATAACACCACTCTGACACTGCTCTGTTCTGTCTGATAGGCCCTCACCCCTCGCCCCCCTCATCATACACCACTCTGACACTGCTCTGTTCCATCTGATAGGCCCTCACTGCTCGCCCCCCTCAACCCCTCCCCCCTCATCATAACACCACTCTGACACTGCTCTGTTCTGTCTGATAGGCCCTCACCGCTCGCCCCCCTCAACCCCTCCCCCCTCAACCTAACACCACTCTGACACTGCTCTGTTCCATCTGATAGGCCCTCACTGCTCGCCCCCCTCAACCCCTCCCCCCTCAACCTAACACCACTCTGACACTGCTCTGTTCTGTCTGATAGGCCCTCACTGCTCGCCCCCCTCAACCCCTCCCCCCTCATCATAACACCACTCTGACACTGCTCTGTTCCATCTGATAGGCCCTCACCGCTCTCCCCCCTCAACCCCTCCCCCCTCATCATAACACCACTCTGACACTGCTCTGTTCCGTCTGATAGGCCCTCACTGCTCGCCCCCCTCAACCCCTCCCCCCTCAACCTAACACCACTCTGACACTGCTCTGTTCCATCTGATAGGCCCTCACCGCTCTCCCCCCTCAACCCCTCCCCCCTCATCATAACACCACTCTGACACTGCTCTGTTCCGTCTGATAGGCCCTCACTGCTCGCCCCCCTCAACCCCTCCCCCCTCATCATAACACCACTCTGACACTGCTCTGTTCTGTCTGATAGGCCCTCACTGCTCGCCCCCCTCAACCCCTCCCCCCTCAACCTAACACCACTCTGACACTGCTCTGTTCTGTCTGATAGGCCCTCACCGCTCTCCCCCCTCAACCTAACACCACTCTGACACTGCTCTGTTCCATCTGATAGGCCCTCACTGCTCGCCCCCCTCAACCCCTCCCCCCTCATCATAACACCACCGCCCTGCTGTGGAACAGCTGACTCGATCAAACACTGAACCAGGACTGATACAGAACCGCCACCCTGCTCCCAACCTGACCTAGTTACAGAGCCTTATCTCTCTCTGGCCAGACTGATACAGAACCGCCACCCTGCTCCCAGCCTGACCTAGTTACAGAGCCTTATCTCTCTCTGGCCAGACTGATACAGAACCGCCACCCTGCTCCCAACCTTACCTAGTTACAGAGCCTTATCTCTCTCTGGCCAGACTGATACAGGACTGCCACCCTGCTCCCAACCTGACCTAGTTACAGAGCCTTATCTCTCTCTGGCCAGACTGATACAGAACCGCCACCCTGCTCCCAACCTGACCTAGTTACAGAGCCTTATCGCTCTCTGGCCAGACTGATACAGAACCGCCACCCTGCTCCCAACCTGACCTAGTTACAGAGCCTTATCTCTCTCTGGCCAGACTGATACAGAACCGCCACCCTGCTCCCAGCCTGACCTAGTTACAGAGCCTTATCTCTCTCTGGCCAGACTGATACAGAACCGCCACCCTGCTCCCAACCTGACCTAGTTACAGAGCCTTATCTCTCTCTGGCCAGACTGATACAGAACCGCCACCCTGCTCCCAACCTGACCTAGTTACAGAGCCTTATCTCTCTCTGGCCAGACTGATACAGAACCGCCACCCTGCTCCCAGCCTGACCTAGTTACAGAGCCTTATCTCTCTCTGGCCAGACTGATACAGGACCGCCACCCTGCTCCCAGCCTGACCTAGTTACAGAGCCTTATCTCTCTCTGGCCAGACTGATACAGGACCGCCACCCTGCTCCCAACCTGACCTAGTTACAGAGCCTTATCTCTCTCTGGCCAGACTGATACAGAACCGCCACCCTGCTCCCAACCTGACCTAGTTACAGAGCCTTATCTCTCTCTGGACAGACTGATACAGGACCGCCACCCTGCTCCCAACCTGACCTAGTTACAGAGCCTTATCTCTCTCTGGCCAGACTGATACAGAACCGCCACCCTGCTCCCAACCTGACCTAGTTACAGAGCCTTATCTCTCTCTGGCCAGACTGATACAGGACCGCCACCCTGCTCCCAACCTGACCTAGTTACAGAGCCTTATCTCTCTCTGGACAGACTGATACAGAACCGCCACCCTGCTCCCAACCTGACCTAGTTACAGAGCCTTATCTCTCTCTGGCCAGACTGATACAGGACCGCCACCCTGCTCCCAACCTGACCTAGTTACAGAGCCTTATCTCTCTCTGGCCAGACTGATACAGGACCGCACCGCCACCCTGCTCCCAGCCTGACCTAGTTACAGAGCCTTATCTCTCTCTGGCCAGACTGATACAGGACCGCCACCCTGCTCCCAACCTGACCTAGTTACAGAGCCTTATCTCTCTCTGGTCAGACTGATACAGGACCGCCACCCTGCTCCCAACCTGACCTAGTTACAGAGCCTTACCTTTCTCTGGCCAGACTGATACAGAACCGCCACCCTGCTCCCAACCTGACCTAGTTACAGAGCCTTATCTCTCTCTGGCCAGACTGATACAGAACCGCCACCCTGCTCCCAACCTGACCTAGTTACAGAGCCTTATCTCTCTCTGGCCAGACTGATACAGGACCGCCACCCTGCTCCCAACCTGACCTAGTTACAGAGCCTTATCTCTCTCTGGCCAGACTGATACAGGACCGCCACCCTGCTCCCAACCTGACCTAGTTACAGAGCCTTATCTCTCTCTGGCCAGACTGATACAGAACCGCCACCCTGCTCCCAGCCTGACCTAGTTACAGAGCCTTATCTCTCTCTGGCCAGACTGATACAGAACCGCCACCCTGCTCCCAACCTGACCTAGTTACAGAGCCTTATCTCTCTCTGGCCAGACTGATACAGGACCGCCACCCTGCTCCCAACCTGACCTAGTTACAGAGCCTTATCTCTCTCTGGCCAGACTGATACAGGACCGCCACCCTGCTCCCAACCTGACCTAGTTACAGAGCCTTATCTCTCTCTGGCCAGACTGATACAGAACCGCCACCCTGCTCCCAACCTGACCTAGTTACAGAGCCTTATCTCTCTCTGGCCAGACTGATACAGGACCGCCACCCTGCTCCCAACCTGACCTAGTTACAGAGCCTTATCTCTCTCTGGACAGACTGATACAGAACCGCCACCCTGCTCCCAACCTGACCTAGTTACAGAGCCTTATCTCTCTCTGGCCAGACTGATACAGGACCGCCACCCTGCTCCCAACCTGACCTAGTTACAGAGCCTTATCTCTCTCTGGCCAGACTGATACAGGACCGCACCGCCACCCTGCTCCCAGCCTGACCTAGTTACAGAGCCTTATCTCTCTCTGGCCAGACTGATACAGGACCGCCACCCTGCTCCCAACCTGACCTAGTTACAGAGCCTTATCTCTCTCTGGTCAGACTGATACAGGACCGCCACCCTGCTCCCAACCTGACCTAGTTACAGAGCCTTACCTTTCTCTGGCCAGACTGATACAGAACCGCCACCCTGCTCCCAACCTGACCTAGTTACAGAGCCTTATCTCTCTCTGGCCAGACTGATACAGAACCGCCACCCTGCTCCCAACCTGACCTAGTTACAGAGCCTTATCTCTCTCTGGCCAGACTGATACAGGACCGCCACCCTGCTCCCAACCTGACCTAGTTACAGAGCCTTATCTCTCTCTGGCCAGACTGATACAGGACCGCCACCCTGCTCCCAACCTGACCTAGTTACAGAGCCTTATCTCTCTCTGGCCAGACTGATACAGAACCGCCACCCTGCTCCCAGCCTGACCTAGTTACAGAGCCTTATCTCTCTCTGGCCAGACTGATACAGAACCGCCACCCTGCTCCCAACCTGACCTAGTTACAGAGCCTTATCTCTCTCTGGCCAGACTGATACAGGACCGCCACCCTGCTCCCAACCTGACCTAGTTACAGAGCCTTATCTCTCTCTGGCCAGACTGATACAGGACCGCCACCCTGCTCCCAACCTGACCTAGTTACAGAGCCTTATCTCTCTCTGGCCAGACTGATACAGAACCGCCACCCTGCTCCCAACCTGACCTAGTTACAGAGCCTTATCTCTCTCTGGCCAGACTGATACAGAACCGCCACCCTGCTCCCAACCTGACCTAGTTACAGAGCCTTATCTCTCTCTGGCCAGACTGATACAGGACCGCCACCCTGCTCCCAACCTGACCTAGTTACAGAGCCTTATCTCTCTCTGGCCAGACTGATACAGAACCGCCACCCTGCTCCCAACCTGACCTAGTTACAGAGCCTTATCTCTCTCTGGCCAGACTGATACAGAACCGCCACCCTGCTCCCAACCTGACCTAGTTACAGAGCCTTATCTCTCTCTGGCCAGACTGATACAGAACCGCCACCCTGCTCCCAACCTGACCTAGTTACAGAGCCTTATCTCTCTCTGGCCAGACTGATACAGAACCGCCACCCTGCTCCCAACCTGACCTAGTTACAGAGCCTTATCTCTCTCTGGCCAGACTGATACAGAACCGCCACCCTGCTCCCAGCCTGACCTAGTTACAGAGCCTTATCTCTCTCTGGCCAGACTGATACAGAACCGCCACCCTGCTCCCAACCTGACCTAGTTACAGAGCCTTATCTCTCTCTGGCCAGACTGATACAGAACCGCCACCCTGCTCCCAGCCTGACCTAGTTACAGAGCCTTATCTCTCTCTGGCCAGACTGATACAGAACCGCCACCCTGCTCCCAACCTGACCTAGTTACAGAGCCTTATCTCTCTCTGGACAGACTGATACAGAACCGCCACCCTGCTCCCAACCTGACCTAGTTACAGAGCCTTATCTCTCTCTGGCCAGACTGATACAGAACCGCCACCCTGCTCCCAACCTGACCTAGTTACAGAGCCTTATCTCTCTCTGGCCAGACTGATACAGAACCGCCACCCTGCTCCCAACCTGACCTAGTTACAGAGCCTTATCTCTCTCTGGACAGACTGATACAGAACCGCCACCCTGCTCCCAACCTGACCTAGTTACAGAGCCTTATCTCTCTCTGGCCAGACTGATACAAAACCGCCACCCTGCTCCCAACCTGACCTAGTTACAGAGCCTTATCTCTCTCTGGCCAGACTGATACAGAACCGCCACCCTGCTCCCAACCTGACCTAGTTACAGAGCCTTATCTCTCTCTGGCCAGACTGATACAGGACCGCCACCCTGCTCCCAACCTGACCTAGTTACAGAGCCTTATCTCTCTCTGGCCAGACTGATACAGGACCGCACCGCCACCCTGCTCCCAGCCTGACCTAGTTACAGAGCCTTATCTCTCTCTGGCCAGACTGATACAGGACCGCCACCCTGCTCCCAACCTGACCTAGTTACAGAGCCTTATCTCTCTCTGGTCAGACTGATACAGGACCGCCACCCTGCTCCCAACCTGACCTAGTTACAGAGCCTTACCTTTCTCTGGCCAGACTGATACAGAACCGCCACCCTGCTCCCAACCTGACCTAGTTACAGAGCCTTATCTCTCTCTGGCCAGACTGATACAGAACCGCCACCCTGCTCCCAACCTGACCTAGTTACAGAGCCTTATCTCTCTCTGGCCAGACTGATACAGGACCGCCACCCTGCTCCCAACCTGACCTAGTTACAGAGCCTTATCTCTCTCTGGCCAGACTGATACAGGACCGCCACCCTGCTCCCAACCTGACCTAGTTACAGAGCCTTATCTCTCTCTGGCCAGACTGATACAGAACCGCCACCCTGCTCCCAGCCTGACCTAGTTACAGAGCCTTATCTCTCTCTGGCCAGACTGATACAGAACCGCCACCCTGCTCCCAACCTGACCTAGTTACAGAGCCTTATCTCTCTCTGGCCAGACTGATACAGGACCGCCACCCTGCTCCCAACCTGACCTAGTTACAGAGCCTTATCTCTCTCTGGCCAGACTGATACAGGACCGCCACCCTGCTCCCAACCTGACCTAGTTACAGAGCCTTATCTCTCTCTGGCCAGACTGATACAGAACCGCCACCCTGCTCCCAACCTGACCTAGTTACAGAGCCTTATCTCTCTCTGGCCAGACTGATACAGAACCGCCACCCTGCTCCCAACCTGACCTAGTTACAGAGCCTTATCTCTCTCTGGCCAGACTGATACAGGACCGCCACCCTGCTCCCAACCTGACCTAGTTACAGAGCCTTATCTCTCTCTGGCCAGACTGATACAGAACCGCCACCCTGCTCCCAACCTGACCTAGTTACAGAGCCTTATCTCTCTCTGGCCAGACTGATACAGAACCGCCACCCTGCTCCCAACCTGACCTAGTTACAGAGCCTTATCTCTCTCTGGCCAGACTGATACAGAACCGCCACCCTGCTCCCAACCTGACCTAGTTACAGAGCCTTATCTCTCTCTGGCCAGACTGATACAGAACCGCCACCCTGCTCCCAGCCTGACCTAGTTACAGAGCCTTATCTCTCTCTGGCCAGACTGATACAGAACCGCCACCCTGCTCCCAACCTGACCTAGTTACAGAGCCTTATCTCTCTCTGGCCAGACTGATACAGAACCGCCACCCTGCTCCCAGCCTGACCTAGTTACAGAGCCTTATCTCTCTCTGGCCAGACTGATACAGAACCGCCACCCTGCTCCCAACCTGACCTAGTTACAGAGCCTTATCTCTCTCTGGACAGACTGATACAGAACCGCCACCCTGCTCCCAACCTGACCTAGTTACAGAGCCTTATCTCTCTCTGGCCAGACTGATACAGAACCGCCACCCTGCTCCCAACCTGACCTAGTTACAGAGCCTTATCTCTCTCTGGCCAGACTGATACAGAACCGCCACCCTGCTCCCAACCTGACCTAGTTACAGAGCCTTATCTCTCTCTGGACAGACTGATACAGAACCGCCACCCTGCTCCCAACCTGACCTAGTTACAGAGCCTTATCTCTCTCTGGCCAGACTGATACAAAACCGCCACCCTGCTCCCAACCTGACCTAGTTACAGAGCCTTATCTCTCTCTGGCCAGACTGATACAGAACCGCCACCCTGCTCCCAACCTGACCTAGTTACAGAGCCTTATCTCTCTCTGGCCAGACTGATACAGGACCGCCACCCTGCTCCCAACCTGACCTAGTTACAGAGCCTTATCTCTCTCTGGCCAGACTGATACAGAACCGCCACCCTGCTCACAACCTGACCTAGTTACAGGGCCTTATCTCTCTCTGGCCAGACTGATACAGAACCGCCACCCTGCTCCCAACCTGACCTAGTTACAGGGCCTTCTCTCTCTCTGGCCAGACTGATACAGAACCGCCACCCTGCTCCCAGCCTGACCTAGTTACAGAGCCTTATCTCTCTCTGGCCAGACTGATACAGGACCGCACTGCCACCCTACTCACAACCTGACCTAATTACAGAGCCTTACCTTTCTCTGGCCAGACTGATACAGGACCGCACCGCCACCCTGCTCCCAACCTGACCTAGTTACAGAGCCTTATCTCTCTCTGGCCAGACTGATACAGAACCGCCACCCTGCTCCCAACCTGACCTAGTTACAGAGCCTTATCTCTCTCTGGCCAGACTGATACAGAACCGCCACCCTGCTCCCAACCTGACCTAGTTACACAACTAAACACAATAACACAACTAAACACAACTAAACACACGTCCCTAGGAGGGGTGCGTCACTTGAGTGGGTTGAGTCACTGATGTGATCTTCCTGTCTGGGTTGGCGCCCCCCCTTGGGTTGAGTCACTGACGTGATCTTCCTGTCTGGGTTGGCGCCCCCCCTTGGGTTGAGTCGCTGACATGATCTTCCTGTCTGGGTTGGCGCCCCCCTTGGGTTGAGTCGCTGACGTGATCTTCCTGTCTGGGTTGGCGCCCCCGCTTGGGTTGTGCCGTGGCGGAGATGGTTGTGGGCTATACTCGGCCTTGTCTCAAGATGGTAAGTTGGTGGTTGAAGATATCCCTCTAGTGGTGTGGGGGCTGTGCTTTGGCAAAGTGGGTGGGGTTATATCCCGCCTATTTGGCCCTGTCCGGGGGTATCATCGGTTGGGGCCACAGTGTCTCCTGACCCCTCCTGTCTCAACCTCCAGTATTTATGCTGCAGTAGTTTATGTGTCGGGGGGCTAGGATCAGTTTGTTATATCTGGAGTACTTCTCCTGTCCTATTCGGTGTCCTGTGTGAATTTAAGTGTGCTCTCTCTAATTCTCTCTTTCTCTCTTTCTTTCTCTCTCTCGGAGGACCTGAGCCCTAGGACCATGCCTCAGGACTACCTGGCATGATGACTCCTTGTTGTCCCCAGTCCACCTGGCCGTGCTGCTGCTCCAGTTTCAACTGTTCTGCCTGCGGCTATGGAATCCTGACCTGTTCACCGGACGTGCTACCTGTCCCAGACCTGCTGTTTTCAACTCTCTAGAGACAGCAGGAGCGGTAGTGATACTCTTAGTGATCGGCTATGAAAAGCCAACTGACATTTACTCCTGAGGTGCTGACCTGTTGCACCCTTGACAACTACTGTGATTATTATTATTTGACCATGCTGGTCATTTATGAACATTTGAACATCTTGGCCATGTTCTGTTATAAGAGGACTGGCCATCCCTCATAGCCTGGTTCCTCTCTAGGTTTCTTCCTAGGTTTTGGCCTTTCTAGGGAGTTTTTCCTAGCCACCGTGCTTCTACACCTGCATTGCTTGCTGTTTGGAGTTTTAGGCTGGGTTTCTGTACAGCACTTTGAGATATCAGCTGATATAAGAAGGGCTCTAAAAATCAATTTGATTTGATTTGATTCACTACAAGTCAGACAGACCACAGAGGTTTCCTTTTCCACTAGAGTTCAGACAGACCACAGAGGTTTTTACCTCCACTACAGGTCAGACAGACCACAGATGTTTCCTTATCCACTACAGGTCAGACAGACCACAGAGGTTTTTACCTCCACTACAGGTCAGACAGACCACAGAGGTTTTTACCTCCACTACAGGTCAGACAGACCACAGAGGTTTCTCCACTACAGGTCAGACAGACCAGAGACATTTCCTTCTCCACTACAGGTCAGACAGACCACAGAGGGTTCTCCACTACAGGTCAGACAGACCAGAGACGTTTCCTTCTCCACTACAGGTCAGACAGACCACAGAGGTTTCCTTCTCCACTACAGGTCAGACAGACCACAGAGGCTTCTCCACTACAGGTCAGACAGACCACAGAGGTGTCCTTCTCCACTACAGTTCAGACAGACCACAGAGGGTTCTCCACTACAGGTCAGACAGACCACAGAGGTTTCCTTCTCAACTACAGGTCAGACAGACCACAGAGGTTTCCCTCTCCACTACAGGTCAGACAGACCACAGAGGTTAGCTTCTCCACTACAGGTCAGACAGACCACAGAGGTTTCTCCACTACAGGTCAGCCAGACCACAGAGGTTAGCTTCTCCACTACAGGTCAGACAGACCACAGAGGTTTCTCCACTACAGGTCAGACAGACTACAGAGGGTTCTCCACTACAGGTCAGACAGACCACAGAGGTTAGCTTCTCCACTACAGGTCAGACAGACCACAGAGGTTTCTCCACTACAGGTCAGACAGACCACAGAGGGTTCTCCACTACAGGTCAGACAGACCACAGAGGTTTCCTTCTCAACTACAGGTCAGACAGACCACAGAGGTTTCCCTCTCCACTACAGGTCAGACAGACCACAGAGGTTAGCTTCTCCACTACAGGTCAGACAGACCACAGAGGTTTCTCCACTACAGGTCAGCCAGACCACAGAGGTTAGCTTCTCCACTACAGGTCAGACAGACCACAGAGGTTTCTCCACTACAGGTCAGACAGACTACAGAGGGTTCTCCACTACAGGTCAGACAGACCACAGAGGTTAGCTTCTCCACTACAGGTCAGACAGACCACAGAGGTTTCTCCACTACAGGTCAGACAGACCACAGAGGTTTCTCCACTACAGGTCAGCCAGACCACAGAGGTTAGCTTCTCCACTACAGGTCAGACAGACCACAGAGGTTTCTCCACTACAGGTCAGACAGACCACAGAGGTTTCTCCACTACAGGTCAGACAGACCACAGAGGTTTCTCCACTACAGGTCAGACAGACCACAGAAGTTTCTCCACTACAGGTCAGACAGACCACAGAGGGTTCTCCACTACAGGTCAGACAGACCACAGAGGTTTCTCCACTACAGGTCAGACAGACCACAGAGGTTTCTCCACTACAGGTCAGACAGACCACAGAGGTTAGCTTCTCCACTACAGGTCAGACAGACCACAGAGGTTTCTCCACTACAGGTCAGACAGACCACAGAGGTTTCTCCACTACAGGTCAGACAGACCACAGAGGTTAGCTTCTCCACTACAGGTCAGACAGACCACAGAGGTTTCTCCACTACAGGTCAGACAGACCACAGAGGTTTCTCCACTACAGGTCAGACAGACCAAAGAGGTTTCTCCACTACAGGTCAGACAGACCACAGAGGTTTCTCCACTACAGTTCAGACAGACCACAGAGGTTTCCTTCTCCACTACAGGTCAGACAGACCACAGAGGTTTCTCCACTACAGGTCAGACAGACCACAGAGGTTTCCTTCTCCACTACAGGTCAGACAGACCACAGATGTTTCTCCACTACAGTTCAGACAGACCACAGAGGTTTCCTTCTCCACTACAGGTCAGACAGACCACAGAGGCTTCTCCACTACAGGTCAGACAGACCACAGAGGTTTCTCCACTACAGTTCAGACAGACCACAGAGGTTTCCTTCTCCACTACAGGTCAGACAGACCACAGAGGTTTCCTTCTCCACTACAGGTCAATATAAAATACATCTTCCTCAGTATGACAGACTTGTTAAACTGTCCCTGTGTTTTTAGAGATGTTCTTTCCTTTAATTTCTCCTAGAATAACAGAAATATAATCTGTGAGAAAGAAAGAACCACCCTTTAGTGGAAACAGTCAACTGGACCAGGGAATGAAGGGTGGAAATGTGACTGCGTGGGACCTGACTGATGTTGGGAGAAGAGTGTCTTGGCCCTGACGCTGACATTGTGAGTGTCTCTCTCTTGGCTGTGCTCTGTCCGGCCCTGGGAGGCATCCATCAACTGCCTGTTCAGAGGAACAGTCTCTAACCACTAGGCTACCCTGCTGCCCCACTGCCCCACATTGTGAGTGTCTCTCTCTTGGCTGTGCTCTGTCCGGCCCTGGGAGGCATCCATCAACTGCCTGTTCAGAGGAACAGTCTCTAACCACTAGGCTACCCTGCTGCCCCACTGCCCCACATTGTGAGTGTCTCTCTCTTGGCTGTGCTCTGTCCGGCCCTGGGAGGCATCCATCAACTGCCTGTTCAGGGGAACAGTCTCTAACCACTAGGCTACCC
Source organism: Oncorhynchus mykiss (assembly GCF_057628025.1). NCBI lineage: Eukaryota > Metazoa > Chordata > Actinopteri > Salmoniformes > Salmonidae > Oncorhynchus > Oncorhynchus mykiss. The sequence continues at coordinate 84,791,499 of NC_143036.1, read as the reverse complement.
TGCTGCCCCACTGCCCAACATTGTGAGTGTCTCTCTCTTGGCTGTGCTCTGTCCGGCCCTGGGAGGCATCCATCAACTGCCTGTTCAGGGGAAAAGTCTCTAACCACTAGGCTACCCTGCAGCCCCACTGCCCCACATTGTGAGTGTCTCTCTCTTGGCTGTGCTCTGTCCGGCCCTGGGAGGCATCCATCAATGTCTTTCCTGTTCTCTGGTGTCACTGTGGAACAGCACAGAGCGGAGCGGCCACCAACAGCCTGTCAGCCAATTAGCTGACATCATGCATGCAGCCCAAATGGCACCATATGGACCCTGGTCAGAGGTACTGCCCTATAGGGTGCCATTTGGACCTTGGACAGAAGTACTGTCTTATATAGTGAATAGGGTGCCATTTGGACCCTGGACAGAGGTACTGTCCTATATAGTGAACAGGGTGACATTTTGACCCTGGACAGAGGCACTGCCCTATATAGTGAACAGGGTGACATTTTGACCCTGGACAGAGGTACTGCCCTATATAGTGAATAGGGTGCCATTTAGACGCAGCCCATGACATCACCCCAAATAATTCCAGGCCCCTCCCTGCTACCCCCCCCCCCCCCCTAGCCCAACCATAACCCCCAGCCCCCAGCTCATTGCTCCTAATTGACTTGACTTCCTCTTCATTCTCCCTGAATCACTGGCCCATTATAAAAGGCTCTGAAAGTCAGCATTCATCCTGAGCTGGTAGCTGGACCCTCCAGCGCCTTACCTGCTTTTTCCACAGAGCTCCTTCCCTTCCTCCCTGAGACTGAGACTGCAGGACCCCGACAGCAGAGCCCACAGGCCTCCCGGTCAACTGAGACAGACTGCAGGACCACAACAGCAGAGCCCACAGGCCTCCCGGTCAACTGAGACAGACTGCAGGACCACAACAGCAGAGCCCACAGGCCTCCCGGTCAATGTAGACGGACTGCAGGACCACAACAGCAGAGCCCACAGGCCTCCCGGTCAACTGAGACAGACTGCAGGACCACAACAGCAGAGCCCACAGGCCTCCCGGTCAACTGAGACAGACTGCAGGACCACAACAGCAGAGCCCACAGGCCCCCGGTCAACTGAGACAGACTGCAGGACCACAACAGCAGAGCCCACAGGCCCCCGGTCAACTGAGACAGACTGCAGGACCACAACAGCAGAGCCCACAGGCCTCCCGGTCAACTGAGACAGACTGCAGGACCACAACAGCAGAGCCCACAGGCCTCCCGGTCAATGTAGACGGACTGCAGGACCACAACAGCAGAGCCCACAGGCCTCCCGGTCAACTGAGACAGACTGCAGGACCACAACAGCAGAGCCCACAGGCCTCCCGGTCAACTGAGACAGACTGCAGGACCACAACAGCAGAGCCCACAGGCCCCCGGTCAACTGAGACAGACTGCAGGACCACAACAGCAGAGCCCACAGGCCCCCGGTCAACTGAGACAGACTGCAGGACCACAACAGCAGAGCCCACAGGCCTCCCGGTCAACTGAGACAGACTGCAGGACCACAACAGCAGAGCCCACAGGCCTCCCGGTCAACGTAGACAGACTGCAGGACCACAACAGCAGAGCCCACAGGCCTCCCGGTCAACTGAGACAGACTGCAGGACCAC